>NW_020653337.1:12837303-12891363 GCF_003589595.1 Hyposmocoma kahamanoa
AACACGGACTACAGTGAATAAGTGAATGTCATGTGATAGAAATGAAGCGAATCGTTAAAGTTTTCATACTGTTTAAAAGAAAGATATTTATTTAGTGTTTATCTTTGTATTATAGTTTGTAAGTAAACTAACATTCTGTAAGAAACATTGTATAATTTAATAAATAGACAACAATTACGTATTAAGCATGCATTTGTAAACAATTCAAGAATATTCTAAATTGGATTAAATAAATTTGATACATTTGATGTGTTATTATTAGCACTAAGAGTCTTATTTATTTTTCTACAGTAATGTTTATAGAAAGTCGAAGCCCGTCTCCAGTTACCTTTCTCGAGTATGGTGTCTAATGGGACGTTACATAACCAGTTGTAAGAGGCAACTGCAGAGCGACTGCTGACAGGTGCAGCGTCTATACCTGCAGATTTAAGAACAGTTCTTACCCAACCGCCAATTACCGTCCTGGAGGCAAGTTTCGGTGTTCCCCGAGTCGTGATGAATAGTTGTTGAAGTGAGCCTCTTCTTGATGTCGATAGTTCAATGACCTTTTTCTACCCAGTAGACAGGGCAAATTGCTTGAACATCATGAGGGCTAAGTTTCCATCCCGATTGTTGGTGTTGTGCGGTGTCTGTTTTCGAACCAAATATTGGCAACAAAATAATGTTAATATTATCCTCTTGTATGTGACCTGGTGAAATGGATAACCATGTTAAATTATGAACTCTCCTTCCCGATGTAAGTAATAATATTGTAGCACAACGCCGACACGCTTCGAAAAATGAAATATTAATCGGCACATTGTTTTGAAACCATTGTACAACCTGTTGCGGGTCCCAAATGGGGACTTTCCTATTAATGTGGCGTGCTACTGAAACAGATTTTAACACTCGCCGCACAAATGTGTCTTGACCATTGACTTACAAATAAATGGACGACGGGTCTAATACAAAAACCACGAAATAAATGTCCCAAGTCAACCTATTCGAAATTTAAATTGTAATGTCATCGCAGTATCGCGCTGTCAGTAGAACAAATGAAGACTAAAGCGGAGTGTCGCGCTCTGTATACGATTTTAGCGCCTTACAAGTGCGGACACTTTTTAGCGCGGACCCGACGTTCATATAATTGCAAGTCAATGGTCTTGACTTAATTTTTTACTCAAATGCGGTTCGCAAATAGTGGAAACAACAGATTTATGTAACTGTATGGTTGATGGGGCAAGCTTTTCTGTAATATGGAGATCTGCGAGGAACTTAGCGAGGGCTTTTGCTTGCGGTGTAATAATGGAAACTTCGTTTTTTAAACACCACTTTACCCATCGATTCCAGGCCGGTTTATATGACATCAAAGTAGATTTCCGCCACCCGTTCATCAATACGGCCTTCTCTGCTGGGGTCCAATTTTTCAGTAAGGTGTCCCAGCTCCAATCAGCCAAGCTTTCAATATCAAATCGGTTACCTTGGGGAGCGTTAGGTTGGTAGTTACGTCTATTAGAGTTCTCTGTAGGCCGTGTGTTAGAACTGGCCTGCTGAGGGCTCTGTTCTGTAGATCTGGTCTCCAAAACGACTTTGTCCAGTGGGGGGCTACTACAATATACTGGCCCCTGCAATTGTTTAGGTGAGTCAAAACCCGAAGCATGAGTGATGGAGGAGGAAACACTCAAGCTAGTTGGTACTCCCATCGCTTGCTGGAGGCATTGTGGAATAGAGCGGCCTCGTCCCTCGGGTCTAGGGACGCGTAATGGGGAACTACGTGGGCTCGCGCTGATGTGAGGAGATCCACCTGAGGTATACTGAATTTTTGAAATATTTTGTCTGTCGCTTCTTGTAGGAGATGCCACTCTGGTATCGATTTGCCTCGAGACAGTCGATCGGCCACACAGTTGAAACGTCCTGGTAGATGTTGATAAGTAACTACAATCTGTAAGTCTTGAATTAGTTGACATACCTGGCGGGTTTGACTCATTAATTTTGATGACTTCGTGCCCCCTTCGTTCCTTAAGTACGCGAGAGCCGTTACATTGTCTGACTGAATCAGCAAACTGGCCCCGCGTAAGCCCTCTGTATTAGATTCTATCGCTCTCTGGATCGCTACTAGCTCCTTGAGGTTGCTGTGCCAAGTTTGTTGGTAAGGTTCCTACGACCCGGCAAGACACGAGTCGTTTAGTAGGACTCCCCAACCGTAATTGGAAGCATCGGTTACTAGGTAGTGAGTAATTTGTGGTAAATGAATCATAGAAAAATCGCTAACCGCACGCCGCCACCACTGTAGATCCAACAGGACGTCCTTCGGCAACATGTATTGCTGCCTTGGATGCTTTCCCTTGCGTAGCGTGCGAAGGTGACGTTGAAAGTGGCGGCAATGTAAACGACCCTGTGCCATTACGTAATTGGCAAAATTTAATCGCCCCAGATCGGACCTCGCTTCGCTGAGAGAGCAGGTCTTCTTCAAAAGAAGTCGCTGAAGCTCCTTTTGTAGTTTTACTATCTTCTTGGGAGGCAGATATTTTTCGTTCTGTAGGGTATTCCATTGAATTCCTAAGAATTCGATGTTTTGTGTGGGATTCGTAATAGATTTTTTGAAATTGAGAATCCATCCTAGAGCCTGAAGAAATTCTATGATTGAAGAAGTTTGCCGCTGAAGCAAACATCGATCTTGATTGACGATCAGAAATCGTCGAGATAAACTACAATACGGACACCCGCCTCTCGCAGTTGGAATCTCGAAATGAGATATAAGGTAAAATTTCTTTATTGTTATATAATTGTTTACATATTTCAAATTCAAAATCGGTCGGAAGGAAAGGTCTGCTTTTTGAATTATTCAAACATCGGTGACACAAAACTGGAACTTACTTCCGCTAGTTCTAAGACCTTTAAATCTAACATTGCCCGAATTTCTGCAGCCATTTGGGGAGAGTCTGGCGTTTGGTAAGTATCCAAATCTGGTATCAATAGAGCTTATAAAGCTTGGCTTTCTTATAAATGGTATTGGAAATCATTTTCAATATAACTGGTGGAGCTCTTAGAGCCACCCACCTGTGATAAAAGAGTTGTAGGCGACCCGCTTCGAAGCGATGTGAGTCAGTGGCTAATTGAGGTGCAGTGTCGGGTACTTGCGAGGTACTAGGCTCGGATACCACACGTGTCTGTCGTTCCGACACCCCCACATTTTGCACATTTTGTTGCATAAAATTATTCATAAAAACCGTTAGGTCACTAACCTGTTTGCATAACTGACCAAAAACCGAAATATCCGAATTGTAGTACTCACTGTGGCGCCAGTTAGCGCGATCTAAAGAGCTGTCGTAACTTGGAGATCTCGATCTGGAGTACGAGCGAGATCGAGATTTGCACATTCGTCTTTGTCGGTCTCTGCCTCGTCGTCGTCGTCGGCACTCGTCAGTGCCGCCAGTTGTATCGGAATCCATATCGGTACGCAATCCGACAGGATTTCCCCTTAATTGTGTATTCGCAACGAAATTCAACAACGCAATGAGGAAAACCGCGTGTCGAGTTTGAACAACGGCCACCGCATCCCCACACCGGTGAAGGGGTGAGCAGCGTGGTGGTAAGGATCCAACCACCAATCGGAGGGCAGTAGAGGCGTGTTTTGTACTAAAAATTCAGCAATAGCTCTCTCACCAAACCTGCACAAGGCGAGGAATGCACAATAGAAGAATTATCAAAACTTGGTGGGACATGCGTACTGCGTACAGCTCTTGGCTACCAAATTCAATATTGTGCCAAAAGAAGACGCTTCTTCCACAATTATGGGAAAGAAAACAATTACAAGTAAGTAAACGTGAACAAAACCTAATACTAGGGTTTCTTGTTTCTCACAACTAACATGTGCAATCACACTAAAACTTTAAAAAAAGTAACACAAACCGTTTCTCAACACAATGACAATGCATTGTGACCGCGTGCAGTTTCATCAAAACACGCAATACTATGCGCGTTGATCACATCAACGTTAGTTCACCTACACATTTATATTTTTTGTACATTTTAGGAAAACTGACTGTCTAATGCTTAATATAGTCACACAATTACGAGAGTATTCAAATGTCATTAACGATTTTCCACATTGCAACATAAACACATACTGACCCACAAGTAAGTTGAGTACGATATACGTAATAATAACGTAAAATGTGCAAAAGTAAGCAATGGAAGCAGTGAAATTGCCACAATCAGTTTCCCAATAGTTATCAGCGGGTGTGCAGTACGGCGGTGCCACCATGCAGTCGTGCATTATTTTGTTCCAGTCCTCGCCCGTCACTATGCGGAATAACATGGCGACGCTGTGGATCGGCGAGTTAAAGTTTGCTCGTCTGAAAAATAAATACAGTACTTCTATGACATTACCATCTGTTTCTCATCATCGTTGTAATTACAATATTATATATTTTAAATTTTTATTTCAATTAATAATTGGTAATGTAAACGTATGTTGTTTGCTGGTACCATAGATTTAGTATATCCATAGATTGGCCCTGACGTATTGGAGACGAGACCAAAACAAAAATACATCTGTGTGCGTATAATGTGCATGTGTGCAAGATAAATAGTGTTGCGCCATCCACTGATTTAACTTAAATATCGATTAACATATTACACCGGCATTTCATTCGTTGCATTCACCAAAATGTCTTAACGCAAAATACCGAGACGTTAATTAACTAGTTAATTAATGATTCAATAGAAAATTAAGAAAGCTACTATCACCTACTGGTAGTGCCATAGGATGGTAGGTAAACAATGGGGACTTTCACCCAAGATAACACTATGGCTCTACAAAATGGTGATAAGACCCATGATCAGTTACGGCGCGATAGTATGGAGGCCACGAACCAAGCTGACGACCGCAACCTACAAAATATAATTATTATAATTATTGTATGATATGATAACATAGAAGTGCATCACAGCAGTGAATTTGCAGATAAGTAATAGAACCAAAAAACCGGCCAAGTGCGAGTTGAACTCGCGAGGAGAGGTTTCGGTACAAACTTAACATTGTAGTTGAAGAATATGTTCTCCAATAGATTCCAACAGCAAATATAGGTTTATTCGCACAATAGTGGGAAATTTAAAGATAATTTCTGTATTTTTTCAAAACTTTAGGCTCTGTAGTTTCGAAGATAAAGGGTAGAATGATCAATTTTTGTCTATTTTCTTAAACAACTTAAAAATATTTATATTTCAAAATTCCAAAAAATATATATTCTTAACAACTTTCCCTCCCTTATAAGTATTGTGTGTGATAGTGACTTAAAAATTTAGAATTAATTTATTTACGTAGCACGTTTTGGTCACACAAATGCATATGTGTACCAAATTTGAAAAAATCAGCATCATATTTCGGAACAGAACAGAACTCTAACAACAATAAATCGTTGATTTGTTGTTGATGAGAGTAGTGCTGCACAAAAATCAATTAATTGTAAGACATACCACATGAATAATGTGGGTTTAGAACCAGAACGTAGCTTTACTCTTTGCTTGCCTCTAAAGGCATTTTATTTAAAAGCATTTTTCCTCAAAGTGTTTATTTGCCGCATATTTTTGAAAACTTTTTGGAAACCCCGTCTTCTCTCTTTGGCATTATAAGCCATTTCTGTCGTACTTCAATGATTTGAGGAAATCTGAATCAACAACAATAATTAACATAAAAAATGGGTGCCTCAACTATGCTATTAAAAGAAATTTTCGTTTTAATGTAAACAAAATATAATGTACTAATGCAATATTAACTAAATATAAAGTACTAAATCCAGAAATTTCTGATTCAATAAATAAAAAAAAATTAAGTATGAAGATGATTTCGGCAGTATGCAAGTCACGCCTTTGCCTTTCTTTTTTTCAGTTAATGACATCTCGATAACATATTATCGATTGCGTCAATCTCTATGAAAGTGGGGTTATCAATTTCAGAAATTCACGTATTTGATATATTTTTTAATTGAATTCGTATACATTTGGGTTATTAATGCACTTGAATGGTATAATTTTACGGATATATTTAAGTAAAAAACTTTTGTGGTAGTGCTTTTAGACAGCTAAAAATTTAAATAGTACTTACATGTGAAATGTACAATTCTGCGAGTTTTCCTTTTTAGATAAGTTACATCCGGACACTGAAAACTTTACAATGACTAATAAACGTCCGTTTAACACTATTTCACATTTTAAAACCAATTATTTTTCAAAAATAAACGAAATTTGTTTCGTTGTCAGCTGACCCTAGGTTCATATAGCCTCATAGCTTATAATGAAGTGGTCTCGTCTACCCATCTCGTTCTAACATACGTGTATACTAACTCTCTTTCACTTGCATTGCCAATCTATGGGTACCTATATACTAAATCTATGGCTGGTACAGAATTAATTTAATAAAATAATAATAATACTTTATTTATCGCGGACTAAAGTTCAATTGCTTACGTGGCGGAACGGTTACCATGCTGGCCGGCCACGCAGAGGTCCCGGGGTTGATTCCCGGGCCGAGAGAAATACAAAGTGTTGATTTGCATTCTCGCTATATTTACAGAGGTCATTCTATATCCAAAACTGAACCCAAATCACTAAAAAAATTTGAACATTTGAACAATGACCTATGTGCAGAAGACGACAATCTTCACGACATGTTGTTTCAACTGTGTTACAAGATGGATAAAAAATTGTAATTTGCGGAGATTTTATCATTGACATTCTAGAAAATTCAATTTATTCAAAATAACTCAATAATCTGCTCGCAGGCCTTAATCTTATGACATCTATTGATGAGCCAACTCGTCGCTGTAGTGGAAAATGTATAGACAATATATTTCATAATATAAAAGGAATCAATGCAAGTGTCATAGAATACCCATTATCAGATCATACTCCCCAATTACTGAAGTGTCCGGTTAAGAAAACATATTCGCCTGGATTTTGGTATAGATTTACAAGTGCCTTATTAAAATAAAATATGTTTATATTTGAAAACATTTGAATGGTATAAGGTTCAACGATTATTAAATTAAAATTAAAACGAAGCCTAAATGGACCTCGCGAGGTATTAAATTATGCTGTAGGAAAAAAAGGGAGATGCTATGACTTTACCGATATACTCCACATTCATTTGGTCATTGACAAAACTAAAATCATGAGTTTCAAACAAAGAAAACAGTACAAAATTAAAGCCATTGACTTTCTTGCTAAATGTATGGATGAAACAGATGTTACTAAGTTTTTGGGTTTACATGTAGATAGTAAATTGACGTGGAATCCCTATACAGAACATGTTTGTTTCACACTTAGTAAACAGTCATACTTTTTATTTAAGCTGAACAAAGTGATTGACCGAGACGTGGTTCTACAGGCATACCATGCGTACGTGGCATCCACTTTGAGATACGGTATAATGTTTTGGGGAAATGCTTCAGGTATCGATTCCATATTCCGCGCACAAAAAAAGTGTGTGAGAGCTAATTTAAGACGAACAGACAGCTGTAAGCCGTATTTTAAGGTCCTTCATTTGTTAACGTTGCCGGGTCTTTATATTTATGAGTGTTCAATTTTTATCAGAAAAAATCCTGAAAAGTTTAAGAACGTTGCACGAAGACGTACTTGCGGTAAGTTGTGTACAGAATCACACAGAACTACGCTATTTAGTAAAGCTGCACATTACATGGGGCCAAAAATGTATAATCATTTGCCAAAGGATATTAGATTGACAAATAATTTTAATGAATATAAAAGACAACTGTTAGCTTTTTTAATAAATAGTACTTTTTACTCATTGACAGAATTCTTTGACAATAATTATTTACATATATTATTCATGAATTCATTTTTATATCTTTTGTAATTTTACTTTTATTGGAATATTTGACAATTTCATTAATCGTAACAAATAGTTGAGTTTTCATTGATTGATTGTAGTAATCTTAGTAAGTTGAATGACATATATGTATGTTTGCTGAATAAATTGGAATTATGGTAGAATAAGTTGGATTTGTTTAAAATAAGATCTGATTATATTTATATTTTATGATTTTGATTTACTTAGATTATGATTATATATATACTTATTCTGACAAATAAATAAATTGATTGATTGAAGATTTTAGATCTATTTGATGGCAGGGTACGAGTAGAGACGGGGGGAGTATCGTATCGAGCGCGTGATTGGTAGATTGGTAGTCCACCTGGCGTATTGCGTCTGCGTTCATCGCGCATACGTTCTAGTTTCTCACGAGATACCAAGAGTTATTGCAAAAAACACTACCATGTACATTAACATAAAATGCGTTCTTATGGCATGATGTGAAACGTTTAGTTTACGCAGATTACGAGTGTCGAAGAATTGCGCGCAAAAAATCGTCTCTGGTTTCTTTCTGCTTTTTCTGTTGTAAAGAATGTGCTAAGTTGAAACGAACTCTGCATATCTGTGGCTGGCTCCAGTACTGAGCCTGCCACCTGCTGTGGAGCTAGGTACATCTAGCATTACTTTCATATAACCTAAAGTTGGTAAGTACCAAATCTAACTTACAAAAAATCTTTTTTCAACTTTTCTAACTCATGTAAATAATTAGTAAATTATAACAATACGTAAATAATATGATTTAAAAAACAGGTAATTAAGCGATCAAGAAAGATTACGTATCGCTCGGTGAAGCGAGTGGCGGAGTCACTGTCCCCTGCGGTGAGTACACTTGCGGGACAATTTTACAAAACTTTACAAGATACAGTTAGCCAGAATATTAAACGGAATATTTTTTAAATATTTTTAGATGATTTAGCATTATTTATATTATTAATTTCTTAAATATGGCGAGAATGCAAATCAACACCCTGTACTTGTACGGCCTATATTTATTTCTCACGTGAGTTTGGGTGTAATTTGTGGTTGTCGGTGTGTCCATAGCACCCTCGATACAAGGTTTCTCTAGTATGGGGCTATGAGTGTGTCCGCTAATACATAGTTGTTAGTAAAAAAAAAAAACTTATGATAAATATGATTGATTACAAACAAAAACAAAATAATAAATTTAAATTATAAAATTCAAATTCAAAAATTAAAGCGTTTAAAAAAAATTTTTTTTCGATAAAAAGGTGTTTTTAATATTACACAAAGATCTAATCTCCAAATAGTGGAATGTGTAGAAAGGAATACGATTTCAGTGCACTGAATTTCGGCAGTAAGTTTATTAGCACAGTTTAGAAAGGCGCGATCGATTAAAAGCTCCATTAAGTAACATGTGGTATTTTTCACTGATTGTAATTAAAAAATAGAATAGGTCGTGCCGTGAAAAGAACATACGTCAAACGACCGAATGGACGCAGACTGGTCGGACATTATAGGTACCGCTGGAGCGATGGAGTCCAGAAACACGTAAGGGATCTTGGCACTGGTGACTGGCAGGAACAGGTTCAGAAGAGGCGTGGCAGAATCTGATATCGGAGATAAAAGTCCACTTTGGGTCACTAAGCTATTGAAGTAGTAGTCGCGTATTTTGTTTTTTCAAAAAGTTGAAGCTTCGGCTTTACGAATATTTTGACGCCTCGCCACTGTAATATAGTATGTATCATTCCCAAGAGTCAGGGTCTGGTGACTTGTAGTACAGGTGTTAAGTTTTTAACAAGAACCAGCTCCTTAAAAAAATTGGAACTGTTTCTTAAATTAATGAGAACCTTCTGGTGTTTTCGTGGAGAAATAAACATATTAAAATCTTAAAATGTAAAGAACTCGGTGAAACATTAATAATACGTACCTTCCGATCCCTTCCCCGTATTTGACATTTCCGAATACAATAGTCCCCGCGAGTGCGTAGAAGAACACCAACAGAAACATCCCAAAGATAATGAAGAAACTTTTGCATACGCTCACGCCGACCGTGAGCATCAGCATCTTGAGTGTCGTGTGCTTGCCCGTGATCGTGAAAAAGCGAAGAATCACTACCATGAACCCTACGAAGTATGACAGATCATTCTGGAAATAAAAAAAAATGTTCCTAATAAAACAATGCTGAAGCAAACTCTTAGTAAAACTAAGAACCGACGATGAACTAAATCCTCAGAAATATATTAGCGGTTTTGACCACCTCAGTGGTCGAGTTGATTGCACACTAATTTTCATGGTGTCGCCATCTCTGAGGTCCCGGGTTCGATCGCCGGCCGGGTCAATGGAGAAAAACTAACTTGTCTATATTGTCTCGGGTCTGTGTGTTTGTGGTAACGTTATTGTTTCCATAACACGAGTGCTTTAATTACTTACTATGGGATCAGAGCAGCGTATGTGCTGTCTAATATTTATAATATTTCTTAACTAAATTTAAATTACGCGCTAATAGAGGTTGTGAAAAAAGTAATTGAAATATTAAATTGTTACGAAATTTCTGTTGATGATGTACATTTATAGTATTGAAACTAAAATAGATTTTTCGCTAATTAAAAATGTTTTTATTACTAAACTTGTTTCCTGTCTAGAGTACTTACGATGGTCAGATGAAATATGGTGATTATATAGCTAGACCAGTTTACAGGCTGGGATTTAAATACCAAGATTACCTTTAGGGTAAAATGCATGAATATCCAAATGCAACCGGCGACCGTGACGAGTAGGTCGTATCTGTTGCGACGGCTTTGCCAGTAA
Organism: Hyposmocoma kahamanoa; assembly: GCF_003589595.1. Lineage (NCBI taxonomy): Eukaryota > Metazoa > Arthropoda > Insecta > Lepidoptera > Cosmopterigidae > Hyposmocoma > Hyposmocoma kahamanoa. The sequence goes on from NW_020653337.1 coordinate 12,847,949, forward strand.
CCGCGTGGCGTAAACGCTATCGTCTTGAATAGCACTTCTACTACGAACACCAGGGTTAACATCGCCGATGTTAGTGCTAGCGTTTCTGTGTTCGGCGAAAGACGGGACCACTAGAATTCAGAACACCTTGTCAAATCGAAGCAATTTTAAGGTAATATATGAACAGTTCAAAATGAGACGTATACGAAGAATTTAAACATTCACGCTTTTCATACATTATTTTGATTTAAAAAGTCGGGATTTAATAGCTCACTAAGTCACAGTCACACGCAAAATAGGCGCTTTGTCGTCGAGTTGCGGATACCAGCCCGTTGCACCAAGTACCAAGTAAGTCACAGTTCCTTCCTTCGAGACTGTGGACGTTGCAACACGTCTGAAATGTCGAGGTGAATAAAAATATTTATAAGCAATTAAGTCTCGATATTTTTAAATAAAATAATGTGTGAAAATCGTAAAATTAAGTCCCGTTTTTATTTAATCAAGCAATACATGAGCAATACGGTGAATACTGCAATGTATTTAAAAATTCCTGTTGGAATGAGACTAAAATTACTATTGTCATAAGATTGCTCCAATTTACAGAATATTTTCTTAATGCAATGAAAATCACAATAAATATAAAATAAAAATTCAATAGCGGATTGTATTTTGTTGTAATACAAACGCAGCAAGTTGCCTCGATGTGCATTGATATATTGTTAGGGACTGTGTTACCTTCATAGCTTTGTAGTATTGAATTATATTGTCTGCCAATTTACCTATTTTTTGTTTCTTTAAGGTATATTTAGGGGATTGTACGTTTAGATAAAAGTAAATTTTAAATAATATGTATTTTTTGCATACGTGTAAGTGTTTGTCCCTCAATAAAATAAAGAAATCACTAATGTAACAACTAACAACACCTTAGAGCGACAGACGCTGGGGGTGCGTTATGACACCGCAATGCTACGATTTCATCGCAACGAGTACCACGTGAACAGTCCCATATCATTCTACATAAGTTTTGTTTACAGTGCCCCTCCCTGTCAACCTGTTGGTTTTGCGGGAAGAGCACTATGACCTGTGCGCGCACAGGAACTTTACAAGTTCAGGTTCTGACGCCAGATCAGCCAGTGTACAGGGTTGTCACAGATCTCTGTCACTTGACTTCATCCGGTTCTTCGAGAGGCTACTGCCTCGGGTGAGCCTCCCCGGGTGCAGGTACAGTACCCTCCGGGATATTCTCCAGATATTTACCGGAGCTGTAGGCACGCCCACTTCCCGTTGCGCATTGCACAACTAGCGGTTGCCACCGCTAAGCCGTCGACTCTGAGTCCACTACCAAATATCCTCATTGGTGGCGGAGCTGTAAGGCATGCTCACTTCGCGACGCCGAAAAACCACGTCTCTGCAGTTCCCAATAACCTAAGCGGCTGGAGGGACCGGAGGATATCTAGCTTATCCTTTACTAGCTCTCCGGGCTAGTGCCGGAGATGCCAGTTGCAGTGTCCTGCGACAATGTCCGGACGTAGCTTCTAATTTAAAGGGCAACTCACGTGTCCCACGCGTCTCCTCGCTTCAGGCCCTTAACTAGACCGCTACTAAGACGCGCTAGCTGCTCACGAGACAGACGCCCCGGTTACATGTGCGTCTGCTCCGGCCACATGTAACAGGGGCAGACAAACATGTCCGTCTCTGTAGCTAACCACAAACCCCAGCGTGCCCACGCCCAAGTCCGGGTCCGCCAGAGACACCCGCAAAGGCGTATCACTGGCGGAGGGCTTGGCCCGGACGCCCGCTGTAGTGCCACGTGAAAAATGGGTTGTCGGAACGTAACGCCGCCTACTTATGCACCACACGCTACTTCTTCTGGCTCCTTGTACGATGCGCTCGCATTCGGTCGCCGCGCGCCGTTTTAATACACCACGTAGCAAGTAGTTCTATTAATATACAGTACAATGCAGTGTCACCCCTCAGGCGTCGTAACGTCGACGCAACGCATTATGTGGCATCGCTATTAGGTTACAGTAAAAATTCTTACCGTAACTGCCAATAGTCCACTGTTTACGAGAACTACTAAGGCGATCACTCTCTTAAAACTCAGATTCTGCGTGACATCGTATGCGAAGGCGCGTATTTTCCGACCGTCCGGTCGAGGCGGCAAATGCAGAGGCTGAGCGATTTTCAATCTCTTCTTCAAATCGCACCTGCAAATGAAATGCATTTTCTACATACTGATATAACTACAGACAAACATACAGACGACATCAAAATGTATTTTTTTTAACCGACTTCAAAAAAGGAGGAGGTTCTCAATTCGACTGTATGTTATTATTTTTTAGATAGCCCGCTCGGAAGTGGACTTACCTAATTCACATATAGAGAATTATTGCTGCATATACAACTTGTTGAACAAGTTTCTTGGTATCGAACATTGACTTACAAACAAATGGACGACGGGTCTAATACAAAAACCACGAAAAAAATGTCCCAAGTCAACCTATTCGAAATTTAAATTGTAATGTCATCGCAGTATCGCGCTGTCAGTAGAACAAATGAAGACCAAAGCGGAGTTTGGCGCTCTGTATACGATTTTAGCGCCTTACAAGTGCGGACACTTTTTAGCGCGGACCCGACGTCCATATAATTGTAAGTCAATGGTATCGAAAGTAAGTTTCATAACCTTAATTTGGTGTTGATCATTTCATGTATACATAGAACTACAAACAGCATTCACCAAGTTTTGGGTAATTTTCAGGTAGGTTTTAACTACCCAATTTCGGTGGCAATTTCTATTATTTACATATTGTAAAATATTATCATGAAGTATTATTTAATAATTCGTGTAGTAACCTGAAATATTATTTAATATTTTACGATAATTTACTCAAATACCTAAATAATAAAAATTGCCACCGAAATTAGATAGGGAAAACCTACCTGAAAAATACTACTTTACAGCAATTTATCACTTTACAACTACGGCAACAAGCTGTATATTGGCGACCTCCGTGGTCGAGCGACTTGCATACCGGTTTTCATAGTGTCGCCATTTCTGAGGTCCCGGGTTCGCTCCCCGGCTGGGTCAGTACAGAAGAACTAAATTTCCTGTATTGTCTCGGGTCTGTGTGTTTGTGGTACCGTCGTTGTTTTTGATTTCCATAACACAAGTGTTTTAGTTACTTACTTTGGGATTAGAGCAACATATGTGATGTTGTCTAATATTGAACATGCATACATTCGCGAGAAAAACAATAGCAGTCTTTTGGACTCGTATTTGTTAGATAAAAACAATTGCAAGCCTTACCATCTTCGCTGGTCAACAGTCAAGAGAGCAGTGCCCTTATTCTCCGAATAGTTGGCAATCACTACGCCGACGAACAAAGTAAGCCCAATCATGCAGCCTAAAAATATATATACGTGAATGTAGATAGCGTGTACCTGAAACAAAAAAGTATATTATAGCAGCTGTATTATATCTCGTGAGGGTAATTATGAAAAACAATATCCTTACCGGTCCTAGAGCTTTGATCAAAACGTCGCGAACATCTAGCCATCCTTTGAAAGACAGAACTTCGAATAAAGTTAATAGAGCATCACCAATGTTGTCAAAACTGAAGCGCTTTGGGTTTGCCCTAAAAATTTAATTATTATAATTTAATAAGTGGTACACAGAAAACATTTCCTTACTCCTATAAATATCCAAAAATATAAGTTATCTTTCAATAGAATAAAAAAAAAATTAAAAAAATTATAGAGTGTGTTATGAGTTTACGGTACCATACATCTATTTGCATTGAAGATTTTTTCACTCAAGACCTTGTAGTACTGGGTCACATCCAAAGTAAATTCTTATACAGGATGCTCCAAAACTCAACGATAAAATGGGACCAGGGTCTCGTCCAATTTGTAACACCCTGGTCCAGGCTTATCGTTGAGTTTTGGGATACTTTGTATATGTGTCCCAGTGCTATCAGGTTCTATGTGACAAAAATATTCAATAAAATTAGACAGAGCACCATAAAGTGTAGATTTAATTATGCATCAAACCACAAAAAAGTCACACTAATCGCCAAATGTTTAGAAATATAAACCTACGTACCATACTCTAGGAACTAGCATAGAAGGAAAAGTCTCATTAGGCCCAGGCTTTAGTTTCATCTTCGTTACGAACACTCGACGCATGAACACACCGACACATTCTGACCGGTTCAGAATAGTGGGATCGTTACAGCGTGCCAGACGTCCACCGTATAACTGTACACCATAACTCGCAAATACGAACATGAGTAAGATTAACAGAGTCGATACCTGAAAGACGGACAGAATTATAGAAATATCGTATGATAAAGCCACATAACGTCAAGTGCTTTTATGACAAGAAAATCATAAAAATATCTAAAAATAATATGTCAAATTATCTGTATGTGAAATTTTATAACTCTCCTATTTAAGCATAAAAAAGTTATCGACTAATTTCGTTCGTAAAATCTATAAACTTTTTCCACAAAAGTCGTAATTTTGTAGATGTAGTTATTACACCAAGGGTATACAGAGTGTTTTTTGTAACTGGGACAGTATGGGAAAATCCGAAACCATAGGAGATACAGAAAACCAGTCTTAGGGACCGTTAAGTATTTTTTGTGAAAACAATTTTAGCGTAGTAAATTTTTCCATTTTATTGGAAGAAAAAATCGGGACAGCGCATGTGCACGAGCACATTCCTTTTGATATAGTTTGTTTTTTTATACCTTTAAATTTTGTATTCTTTTTCACATCACGTTTTTGTTATTCGTTGTTGTCAATCGCTACATAAAATACGTTCCCAAAAATCCCAAATGATTACTAATTTCTTCTCTCCCTTCATTCGGAACCACTAGACAAGCGTCTCGCCAATATTGATGTCCTTCGAGCCGGATATAAAACGAATGGTGAAATTTAATTTTTTTTTATTATTATTTTTTTTTTTGTAATATTTACAGCAAATTTGAAAAATAAATATATGCTAAGTTACAGGTGAAAGTGCTAATTCTAAATCTCCACACATTAATAAAATGTTTTTCATAGAAAATGAACAAAATGAACGATTTTTAATGCCGGTAGACTCAGTTTCTTATAGGGATAATTTCATTATATTGGAAGAAAAAAATTGGGACAGCAGAAGTTGGGTTAAATTGAATAAAATGTTATTATTCATTTTGCATGAAAAACATTTTGAATTAAATTTGACCAATTACTGCAGTGCCGAATTTTTCTTCCTAAACAATGAAATGATCCTTACAAAAAAACTGAGTCGATCAGCACAAAAAAAATTTACTCATTTTTATGGACAACTCAGACTTGACCAAAAAAATTACTATGCAAAATTGTTATAACAAAAAAGATTTAATGGTTCTTAAGATAGGTTTTCTGTATCTCCTACAGTTTCAAATTTCTCATATTGTCCCAGTTAAAAAAAACAGACTGTATACATACATACACTGAGCTCAGTGAAGCTAAGCAGAATGGAATACTGAGTTGCTTCTAATGTCATCATCAACCCATTGTAATACCCACTGCTGGGCGCGACCTTCGTCTCTAAGGACCAGCGCAAACCCGCGGATGGCGGATGAGAGCATCGAAGAGGATTTTATTATTATATACCTTTATTTCAGACAACATGTGTACATTTACTTGTAACGTACATTTTACTTACGGACTACGTTATGTAAAAAACATTGGTGTCATTGTTTTGGTACTTGTCAGCAACTATTTTTTGCTACCCAGCACCTGATGGAAGTGGCGCATAATGAGGGAATCGTACCTTCCCGCCACTGTTTTCAGGGTTTTGTACCCGCCAGCGCACACCGGTGAGGGATTTCCCTTGCGATACCGCGAGCGCCCACACACGTAGCGCAGAGTCCGCCGAAATGCCGCGGCATCCGCCGACATGGCACCGGTCGTTCGGATTTGATTCCGTTCGACTGGCTACAACGCAGTCGAAAAGTTCCCAGCGCATATAGGCAGACTCCGGCGGTATATGAATGTATGCAGCGCATGCCAGTGACTTCCGTCGCATGCTGGCGCCGCAGAGAGAAATGCGACGCGATGTTCCGAGGTCGGCCTTGAGCATTGCAATTTAAACCTTATTTCAATTCCCATAGCATAAAATATGCATTGATAAATTTAATGTCCTCTGTCTTCCCATCCGCCGGTATGCATTGGCCCTAAGGAGTTTGTTTGTTCACACTTGTGGGACTTCAAACATTAGCGTTGAAAAGTTGTGAACAAGTTGTTTCATCACGACGTTTTCCTTCACCGTTAGCGTGAACTATTGTGACTAAATATTCACAAATGCTGTACCTGAGAAGCATTACACTTTAAGCGCCATTTTTGTAATTTTACGGGAGAAGCTATTTTGTGTCGAAAAACCGTTTGTACGACAATTAGTAGCTCGAAATGTTATTAAAACTCAATTACTTTTATTTCAAGCCATTCTGAATTTTGTACATGCAGCATTTCGACACAAAATCGCGTCCCCTGTAAGATTACAAAAACAGCACTTACAGTGTAATGCTTCTCAGAGTTACGGAATGTATGTCATAGGGACATGACGCGTCGCCTCAGTGATTCAAACCGTCGACCTCACAATTGAAAAGCAATTCGCTGTACTACCACCGCTCTTTCTTTTTTCTTCTTGATATCATTGTATTTAGCTTTAGCTGTTTCGAAGGTAAAAAAGTTAAAGTTGTGTAAGACAATCTTTAAACGCACCAGCAAGATTTCCTTGAAGCCTCGACACAATTCGTAGACGACTTTGCGCATGTGCGGAACGAGTGTGAAGATCCGCAGCGGACGTACGCAACGGAGGAACATTAGCATTTGGGCTGCTGAGCCGGGCGGTACGCGGCGGGGCATCCAACACAAAAACGTTAGCGATACCTGACGGCATAAATTAATTTCGGCATGCATCAAATTTGACATCTATGTACACCTGACGGCAAAAATTAATTTTGAGCTACATAAAATTTGATAACTGGGTAAACGCGTAAGTACCCCTACCCCGGGGGTCCTTTATTGTCATATTTATTTATGTAGATAATTAATAGATTCCTGCATTCATTTCCGGAAATTCATGTTAATAAAAATGGAAGTAAATTGAAGGTTAAATCCTGCAAAATAGCTGTGCTTGTTATTTATTTTATTCATTATATGCAGAGGGAGGTTGGGAAATTAATTGCATGAAAAAAATATTCAACACAAGCGTACCTATTAGTAATGTATTACTTGGTAATGTTAGTTCTCATTATTCAAGGAGTGGGGCCTGGTGACTTGTATTACAGGTGAAATACCAAAATCAAGCACCAGCTCCCACAATATAGTACCGTAATGTACCTACTAAGATTTATACCGTTTTGTATTTTGTGGTGAAAAATGAACATATTTATTATTATTATTATAATCGCTATTTTGCACGATTTAACCTTCACTGCGTTCGCGGAGTGGCAAATTAATTTACTTCCATTTTTATTTATCCTGTAGTTTGATTTGAACTTAAAAGTAATCATCATATATTTATATCACTATATATAGTCTATTGCCAAACTGGCCGGGTGGACGTGTCCAATATTTGTGCTGTCTATGTAGATGTTTTCAAAAATTTATATACAGATTTTACTTACTATATAAATGAAAACATCCAGAACTGAAGCAGCATCTTTCAGATACGCTTTAGGTGTGAAGAATAACCCATCAGCTAAGATTTTTAGCGCTAATTCCAAACTCATAAAAATCACGAAACCGTACTCGGCAATCTGAAACATTGTGTTATTTTTATATGATATATCGAACTGTTGATATAATAGTGTATAATCCAAAAATAATCCAAAAAGTGACTTTTTCAGAATCGATGAAAAACGAATTACTCCCGTGAAAGATCTTTACAATTATGTATAGGTTAAAGTTTATTACATTATTACAGATATCTAATCAATTTCCTATTTGCCAAACGTATTTGAATTAAATAAAAGAGAAAAATAATTTCATATTTTTGAGTAAGGATTTTTTTGGCCAGAAGTAGCTCATAAAGTTTTGTCTTATTTTGAGTTGAGTAGATATCTTTCGATTGTTTTTTGCAATATTCTAACGATGGTTTTGTTGAGGTGTAGATAATCAAATTTTACATTCAACAATGTATAATCTTCATTTTCACATATTTCGAGTTACAATACTGTTGTAATAGCTGTACGATATGATAGATATGATACTATGATTTTTCAACATTTTTATGACATGCTAAATGTGAAAAATGTGTTTATCGAGATAATAAGTAATAATTTCATTCAAATAAGTTCAGGTGTTTCAGCGTGATTGAGTAATAAACATCCACTAAACTTCGATATGTAATTTGTATGAGAATTGACATGATGTAATCAGGGAAAATAATACCTGTAAAACAGAATTTTCCATAACCCTGTAGGTAGGCGTTTCGAACATCATAGAGAAACAGGATAGCGTGGTCGCCATTATCATCACCCAGTCCAAATACGTCACCAGGCCGAGGAAATTGCTATAATAAAATAATTGTAAATACAATTATCAATCATAAAGTAGAAAGCAGATTTTTTTTTTATATTATTAAGTGACGTGACGAGCAAGTCGTGCGCCTGATGGTAAGGTAGACGCCTGTCCATAACAGTTGCAGTGCCACTCAGAGCTTTAAATCGCAAAGTCCTGAGGGGCACTGCCACTGCGCCCGTCACCCTGAGATATAAGTTGACAAGACCCATGTGCCTGTAATTTCACCGAATGCGACCGCGTGCGTATAACTGTCATGGCAAATACGCTCTATTTGTTTAGCTTTTACGTTTTAACTTAAATGAGCGTCCCGGACACGCGAGCGAGTCTGGTTTGAATTTGGCCTACGCGGCGGCCCGCGCGACAGCCGGGCGGCGGCCGCGCTGTAGTATTATTCAGAGGAATTTAAATAGTTGCCTAGTAAATATAATTCAGATTCGCCATTAATGTATATAAAGGCGTGGTATATACAAAAACTATCAATAATCTAGGTACATAAGAACACTCCGTATATACGAATTTAAAATTAATATTTTTGGAATTCTTATATGATACCAGTATTAAACGTATTTTAACAGATCCATTCAGCTTAATGTCAGTATGAATCGATCAATCACAGGGCTCTTAGCGTAGATTAGAAATGTGCGCCACGCCGCGTGGCTACCGATGACTTATTGTTTTATTATGGTACTTCATTTCAATAAAATATTTCCGTACAATCAAAATTAATTACTGGACATCTATACACAACCCATTCATTAAGAGGGTTCATTTTTATGTGATTGCTTTTTTACAAGTTCAACCTGCTAAAGTTCAATTGTAAAAAACGTTGAAACGACGTTTTAGAGTTTTTTAGACACCTAAATATATGCATGAGCTAAATTATCAACAAAACTATTATTATAATTTATAGAAAGATAGAACAAACTCAAAGAAATACCCCTTCGAGCCGTTAGGACTTGAACCAGTGACTATAGCTCTCGCAACTGAACTACAGAACGGGTCAGCAGACCTTACTTTCTCTATGTGCTTGCCGCATCTTTGTTTTTTTTACATTTTAACGGCTTTTTTGCCGTAGCGCCATCTGTGAGAAAACTTTGAAAGTTTTTTCTTCTCTCAACCAGTAACTAAATTATTAATTTAGGTGCTTAGATATAAACAACATATACTTACTGGAAACTTTTATAGTGGACCTTCCTCTCATTGCCCGTAACAGGGTCTCTAAGACGAGCATCGTAACGAGCATCAACTATGGCGCGACATATCTTCCTGAACCGCGATTCGCGTGGCACTATCAGCAATGGTGTATCGAATAGTGGATGATTCTCTCTTAGATCTTCTTCCCGTTGATTTCTGAAACGTTAATTTGTGAAGCTATATTCTTTTTGACCTCAACCTTTTTGTATGAGACTTATCTTACCTGTCCTAGCGAAAAGTGTATGGTATGTATGTACAGTCAAGAGCACGTCAAGCTGGACACTTTGTATATTGGATCGTTCTTATTGTAAGCGGCATAGACTTGACGTGCTCTTGACCCTGTACGAGTGTGGAATCTTTGGGAAAACAATAATTTAATATATACAAAAATACTTTATTTATAGGTGGTGAGGTATATAAGGCCTAGCCGGAAACAAGGCTCTGTATTAAAAATGTTACAATAGTGTAACTAATTAATTTAAGTATGTTGTCCTGTATGCGTTTTATTTGACGATTTTAAAGTTTGAACTGATTTCCATAGTCGTTTAATTTACTACGCCTTGACGACCTCTGTGGTCGAGTGGCTTGCACACCGGTTTTCATGGTGTCGCCATCTCTGATGTCTGCTGCTTGTGGTCCCGTCGTTGTTTCCGATTTCCATAACACAAGTGCTTTAGTTACTTACTTTGGGATCAGAGCAACGAATGTCTTTTTGTTGTCTGTGTTGTCTATTTATTTATTATTATTCATCACTTCAGATTACGATAAAACTTTTGTGTGTTGTTGCTGCAGGCGAATAGGCGGTTTTTGGCTGTTGCAGTTAGTTCACCACGTAATTTTTTTTATGACAAGGTGACGGGGCGAACAAGTTGTGCGCCTAGTAGTAAGCGACACGCTTATTCATAACAGTTGCAACAAGTCCCATGTGCCTGTAGTTTCACCAACAGTAACTTTCTTTTGTTTCGACAAATGTGTCTACAACTGATAATGCGGTTCTTTTGAAAAATTGACACGCGTGGTACAGCTAGTATATATTATAAATAGTGTCGATAATAATTACTTCGGCAGTTTTTTGCATTCCTGGTTATACGAAGGGAACCTATTGGTTATAAAATCTTACCTACGCATTTCCGCTTGTTGCCTTTTAGCCTGCAATAGTCGAATATCAAGGTAAGGCGGTCTCGCACGAGATGAAGGCACTACTCGGGACGCAGCGCCGATGTCTCCGTTCTCAAGAAAGTGCTCATACGTTTGCTTCAATTTAATAGATCCACTGCGCACCGAACGCCGTATAGATCGCGATCCAAACCTGATCACAAAAGTTGATATGAAACTACGCAACACAATAGTGATAGTCTAGTTGGAGGAACTACTGCCACCTATATAGGAGGTCTTGGGGCTGATTACTACCTCGAGACAAGTATTATACTTCAAAGAAGCAGTGATCGTAAACCTATCTATCTTATCTTTCCGTTTAATGTTTGGAAACTCTGTTTCTTTAAGTTTTTTATAGTGAAAATATTTTGAAATAGATTCAAGTAAAAATGGAAATTTTTCATTTAATTTATAATAGTCAATACTACGAGTAAAACAACGTAATAATTGTAAGTACCAAATACGTTCCTGAATTTTGTTTCACAGCATTTATTAAATTGCTTTGCTTACAGAATGACTGTATGAAATGGTGCCTGATAAAGGACCCAATATTTCCTTCTGGTCTAGTGCTAAAATAAACAAAGTATAGTCAGTAAATTTCAAATCATGTGCCGTTCAATTTGCTATTCATCACAAGCTTGAAGGGGACGGAAAATATTATGACAAAATGTTAATGTCACGGAATCACAAAATTCCTTCTTGAGCCGTCCTTAACCCATATTGAGCCAAGGTCATGGACTATGCCCTATATGTAGGTAATTTTCAGGATAGTTTTAACCTAATTTCGGTGGCAATTTTTATTATTAAAATATTCTAGAATACTATCAAGATTACATAACATTCAAGTGTAGTATCCTGAAATATTATTTAATATTTCAAGATTATACACTCGAATACTTGATTATTAAATACCGCCACCAAAATTAGGTAAATAAAACTTACCTGAAAATTACCATTTGCTTTAATTACGACGATGATTTTAAATCATATACAATACTACTACAAAATTTAACATAATAATTTTAGACTGTATTCGACGACCTCGGTGGCTCAACGGTTGCACCCCAGGTGTTAGATGAGAAGGTTCCGGGTTTGATTCCTAGTTAAACCAATTTGGGGAAATTAAGTTTTCTAATTTGTTCTGGTCTGGGTGTTACAGAGTGAATTCCATTACTCTGGTGCTAGAGTAATTGGTGTGGTCGTCTGGCACATTATTATTATTATTCAGGTTTTTAACTCGATTGATTGACCCATTGGGTAGTAGTGATTAAATACAAATACTTTACAAAACAAACACGCACTTCTTTTGATCGACACGCAACTGTTTCGCACTGCTGATGGTTCCCTGCGGTTTCAACCCCGACTTGCCACCGGGGCCCAGCATCGCCGAGTCACCTAGCACCACTCGACGATGATTCTTCGAATCTCTGTAACATGTAACTGCTGATTAAATTTAAATCACATGGAAATATATAAAAAAACAGCATTTAACATTGACCTGCCAACAAATGGACGTCGGGTCTAACACAAAAACTACTAAAAGCATTTAAGTTAAATTGTAACGTCATTGCAGTACTGGTAAATTTAAGGGCCCAAAAACACTATACTCAACTTCTACTAGAAACTTAACAAAATGCACCATAATTAGCTTCGACTGAAAATTACTTGAAGTCAAGAGTAATGGAGCAACCTTTATTGTAAATATTATTGAATTTTTATATATGTCGAATTTCGTACAAAAAATAAATAATAAAGGGTTATATATACACACATCAAAAGTGTCTAGGGATCAAGTACGTTTAAGAGTATTGCTGCAATTAGGGTTAATTATATTAACTTTTTTGTATCGCTATTGATAGTTTTTAGTGCGTTTTAACATTTAAATGAGGAATATTGTTTAAAATTCGATAATAAGAAGAAAATCGATTGTCAATGTGGTTTTGTATAAAAATGAGTTATAGCGTTTTGACAAAATCATTACAATATCTGCATCGGAACCGAAACAATTTACATTATTATGGAGAGACGACATCATTTAACCCGAGAAGTGATGATGCGAGCCGTCGGAATGTTGGAAGCTGGTTCCAGGCAACGTGCTGTGGCTTTCACTCTTAACACTACACAGAGCGTCATAAGTCGCCTCTGGACGCGCTATCGCATGACGGGCAGCGTGGCCGAGCGACATGGAGGACGATCTCGCATCACGGCTCGCAGACAGGACCGGTATATCCAAAATACTGCTCGACGGAATCGTACCATGACCGCCATGATGTTGGTTACGAGGCTCTACAGCTCCTCAGGCTTGCTAATAAGCGATCAAACAATCCGAAATCGTTTACGTGAAGTGGGTCTGCGATCCCGAAGGCCGCTTAGAGTTCCACCTATTGCACCCTGCAATCGCAGGACCCGTTTACGATGGGCTCGCGAACACAGAAACTGGAAGGAAGAAGACTGGCGCTATGTGTGCTTTTCGGATGAATCCCGCTTCGGTATGAGACCGGATACAAGACGTACTCGAGTTTGGAGAACATCTGGACGTCATGAACGTTTGAGATATTGTCAGGAAGTTCATCCAAATGGTGGGGGAACAATAATGATATGGGCCGGTATTTGGATCGGCGGAAGAACCGATCTCATTTGGATCAGGGGTAACCTCAATGCTCAAGTTTACGCAGAGAGGATTGTTTCAGATGTTATCATCCCTTTGCGAGGCCAGTTGGGTGATTCATTTCAACTAATGCATGACAACGCACGTCGACACACGGCTAGAGTCGTAACACGCATTCTTGCCGAAGCTCGTATCAACGTTCTGCCGTGGCCTGCTCAATCGCCAGACCTCAATCCAATTGAGCACGCATGGGATATGCTTCAAAGAAGAGCTGTGCCGAGTATGCATACCGTACATACTCTACAACAATATTTTGACTTGTTACAAAACACATGGGCGGCCATTCCTCAAAGTGATTTTGATGAACTCATCTTAAGCATGCCAAATCGCTGTAATTGTGTGATTCGTGTTAATGGTGGAAATACAGACTATTAGTTTTCTTATCTTTACAATAAAAATGAGCAAAATCATCATTTTCGCCATTTTTTTGTCATTTAATTGACGCCGTTAATTTGAGTTTTTTCCCACAATTTGCAAAAACATCAATTTTAGTTTATTTTAATTAAATATAGGGGTAAGCGGTTAAATAAAACATAAGCATTAAAGTAAGAAGTCGTCTTGGAAGACTGGATTTGGTAAATATTGCTTAAATAATTTTTATTTCAAAAATATTCACTTGATCCCTAGACACTTTTGATGTGTGTATAATAGTCATACATACAAATATAACAAGTGTGAAAATAAGCGTGTACTTTAGGAAATGTACCGACCAATATTTCAACCGATTTATAATAAAACCGTTACATTTTCAAGTAATTTTGATGCTTTTCACAAAGACAAAATTAGCTTTTATTTTGTAATATTCCTAAAAAAATACATTTGACAATATGAAAATTCGATATAACGTTATTTCGTGCAATACTTATTTTTGACACAAGCGCGGAAAGTTAGTCATTATTCAAGAACCTCGAGGCTTGTTGGCCCGAGCCAGAGGCGAGGGTCAAGACTCGATACAAGTGAAAATGACAAATCCGCACTTGTGTCAAACGTTTGCGAAAAAACTACATTGAAAGTAAAATACAAACAGTATTTTAAAAAAAGTAAATGAAAAAGGCGGGATTGTAAATGAAAAAAAAGTTAGTACTTTTTTTGGCCTACTTTTTCAATATGGCAACTGTTGCCAGCAACATTAAAATGACTATGTTAGTGGCGCGGCGCGCAGTGGTCTCGCGTAATACTCACCTCCTGTCATTGTTTAATACTCAATCAGCCTTCTTTATGGAAAATATTTTAGTATTTTTAATTGTAACCCGTTGTTTTATAAAACACTTATGCAATTTAAACAAATAAGATTTTATTGACGTTAACGATTGAGAAGTTTTAATGACAAATTACTTACATACGTCACAAAGCACATAAATATTAAATAAGTATACAACCTCTTTAGTTCTATGTTTAAGACTTGAAACAACAGCAAATTAAAAAAAAGTAAAAAGCACTAGTGCGAAAACTCCAACTTTCGGCTCGATTTGTAGTACGAAAAATACCACGTTTTGAGCAACTGTATTAAAAAATATATTTTCTGACTTCTTATAGGTAATCCCAAGCCGTAAAACGAGTACAACAATATTTTGTTAGTTATTGCTAACATTTAATAAAATATCATTTTAAAAATAAGATTAAAATCAAAGCGACTCTATAGTTTCTTTGATCTGAATATTTCAATCGGTTGTGATTCGAACAATTGAAAATGACCAAGAAGTTTATATAAGCTTCTTGAAATTGACGTAATGGGTCTCTTTCCATCTTTTGCGCATGCATGTGTAGAAAAAGAACAGCTAGCAATTTGATTACTTTGTTTGCTGTTGTAATTTATATTTACGATTAATTTATATATAAATCAAGCACAATACAACTGTACAAAATAACACTTTTAAATGATACCTATGATAACACAATATATTTTGTTTAGTGAAAATATGATACAAAATCTTGCTTTTACACTTTAGTGCAGTAATTTTTACAACTTATTATTATATAGTACTGCATGATTGACAACCGCGCTGTCAGTCGAACAAACGAAGACTATTGCCCGATTGACGCTCTGTATAAGATTTTAACGCCCTATACCTAGATGCGGACACTTTTTAGAGTGAACCCGATGCCCATTTGTTTGTAGTGCAATGGCATTTAATAATAAAGCAAAAGAAAAAACAGTAAAATAACCTGATCAAAGATCTGCACCAATCAAACAAAACCTGTAAATAAAATAGCTTCATAAAAAACAAAAGAATGCATAAAAAACAGAGATTTAAATTAAAAAAAAAACCTCATTACAAAACGGTGTACAGTACAGTGCAAACGGCTCGTCAAGATAAATTCAATGAGCCCGAATAAGACGATTGTACTGCTGGGAATACTTGAGGAGTTAGGTAGTCTGAAGAATGTCTAGTCAAGAACTAGGACAGTTAAAGCATCCGATCAATGTTACGATATTATTGTCATGTCATCGGATTTCCATAATATATCAAATTTCAAGTCGATCGAACAAGAGAAAGTAAAATAAATATTAATATATACATGTTGGCCCATTTTCAGTGGTCCAAAATTTTTTTTGGTAGACGACATTGTAACGCCCCATTTAAAATAAGCTGATTGATTTTCGCGGAACTAATGTTTATTGCAAATGGGTCGTTACAATGTCCTCTATCTAAATTTGAACCACTGTAAATGAGCCACCGTGTATATAATAAAACTGAGATCCCTACACTAACTACTAAAAGGGCTGATGATCTTTAAACAGCTGAACAGATATTCATCTCGATGATTAATCGTTCCGAAAAAATTACCGTACAAATAAAAAAGCCGCTGTTATATTAGTCCAGCGTTTCGGAGCTTCGATGTCACGGGCATACAGACCGACGAAAATACACAGACATAGGCTTTAAAGTATTAATTTCCGCAAAGTAATGCCTAAATTCTTTTAATCACTTACAGGTTTGAAACTTATAACTCTCCTCCTTTTGCGCCGGGGATTAAAAAGTGAATCACTGCACTTCAGTTTCGAATTGTATTACTAATTCAATTGATTATTAAATAGTGTAGTATAAATAGAGTACTTAGTATTTAACTTACTCAATGATAGACGCAATAACACCGTTCCTAAGCGAGTTAGCAGGACGATGTGACGGAGGCTGTACTTTGGTCAATAAGTGTCTTAACACGCATCGTTTGCGGTAGGGGAACGAAATTTTGTGTTCGCCTATGTACTCGAATGCACGTCGTGATACGTCCGGGGCAGGCTCCGCGGCTGCTTTCACAGCTCGAATGACACCGATTTTCTCCTCACCATCGTATTCGCAGACGAATTGTCGCATGAAAGATTCCCGAACCTATACAAAAGATAGGACATTGTTAAAATCCAAATTAAAAGTTAAAAATTGGTTACTATTTACGTAATTTAACGTTTTAAGACTTAACAAAAATGTTGTTTTGCCATGCACAATAAATGCAGATTCGCGTAGGAAAACATCTATAAACTGTTTAATATTATTATAGTTTAAGTTTACTTAATAAAAACTAATATAAGTAATACTGTAACTATCAAAGATTCAAATTCTTACCTTAGGCAAGTTAAAGTCACCAGGTACTTTATGGAGTCGGGTCATCTGCGGACTGTCGGGAAATTTCTCGAATATTCTAAGACGAAAGGGCAAGCTTTCTTTGATCTCTGCGCTTTGCTGCCGGTACCGGAGCTGTTTAAGTTTCTTTATGTCCTCGTCCAATTCTAAATTGTCAAGGATTACTGCTACGAAAAGTGACAGCACGATCTGAAAATGGGGTTCGAGTAAAACATTGTACTAAGCGATTATTCATAGACTAATTGCATATTTCAAAACACTTGGACATGGATACTGTGTTTTAATTAACTTAAACTTAGTTTAAATAAAATTAGTGTTTTAAGAGTCTATACAACCTCAAATGGCGTTGGTTGATTCCGCATAACAGTGAGTGTTGAATCAATCACATTGGAAAAAATATATACATAGTAAAATTTAAAATATACACTGATTACTATACGGTGTGGAAACCCGATTCCTAAAAATTTTCAAGATAGAAAAAACACGGACTTACCTCGAAATTTTATAAGAAAACCGTTGTATTCAATAGGTACCTTACATATACCAATGATTTCTTTCTATATCAACTAAACTAAATAGAATACGTATACTATACGGTACGATATACGTTTTTCAAATGACTTTCATTTCGTTTGCAAAAAAATAAATTCCGAAATAAAGCCAGTGTCCCTGCCGCTCGATCCAAGCAAAATGAACCATATCAGTACGGGAAAAATTTGAATTCCAGCTGAGGTACTATCGACTCTTCGCCTTGAAATGGTATCGTGGTTGTGTAGGTTTTCAAGCGTGTGAGGTAGACGTGGACAAATTCATTGCACCATATTTAAACATTTGCCTTTTGCACATAGAAATAAAATATATATTCTCTGTCTGTAAATTAACTCAGTCGTGTTTCGGGCCCTATAGTTCACTACACATATACCTTCTGTTTTCATTATCATTTCATTTTCGGTGTGGTCGAAACACGTCAAAATATATATTTTGGGTCACACTTCACCTTAAGTCGCATAATTGAATGCTACTCACCAATGTTACGAACAGATGGTACAGTATAAAGTAGATGGCCACCAATGGTGTTAACGTTTGGCTAGTCCGCACCATCGTCTCGTCCATAACCTCCACCCATGCTTCTTGCGTCAATATTTGGAACATAGACATGAAAGCCTAAAACAAATTTTCTTTCACCACTATTGTATAAACAGTATTGTACTCCATTATTGGTAAGTTACACAACTTAGGTTTCGGTTCGAGAACCAATTTGAGAAGATGAAAATTGAAATTACCAAGAATCTTATCACGATACAGTTTAGGACCTAAAATGAATCGTTGTGAGACAGCGCTCTGTCAATTCAATTTACAGGCAACATGATTAATTTGGAGCAGGTACAAAGGAGTGTCAAAATAATATATATTTTTAGCCGATATTCAATAAATAATCTCAGTACAGATTACTAAAAAAACTGACCTCAAAAGTCATTCATCCCCTAGTTTGCCACCCTTAAGAGGTGGAATATTTTATTCAAATTTAAATGGGACCACTTATGAGGCACACTCATTCCAACAAAAAAGAAACATCAAAATCGGTTCACAAAGGTTATCGCGTAAAATACATATAAAAAAAAAACATACAGTCGAAATGAGAACCTCCTCCTTTTTTAAAGTCGGTTAAAAATACATTTCATTCAAAGCCAATATTAATAGATTTACAATACAAATAGATTACAATACAAATGGATTTTGAAGAAAATAAACTAAAATTCTTAACTTTTAAGAAATAAAGGAATAGTTTCTTTCATGAAACCGGCTTTAGATTAATTGTCTACGTAAAAACTGAGTTAAATTTTCTTTATGGACATATTAGATTTATTTATGCGATGGTACTTAAGTTTCTAGGACCAATAATAAATTGTTAACTTGTAATATCATACCTCAGGAAATGTCTCAAACTTCGTGAATTCGCATAAATAGCAGAACAGTTGCATCGATATAGAAGAGCTGATAATAAGCAAGCACATGGTAAATATAATAAGACTCCCGAGCTTCTTTCCAGGTCCAAAGATCTTGTACACGAAACCTTCGAGTAGTGGAGACGCTTTTATCAATCGTACTATTCTTAATACCTGAAATTAACACCACATAAGGCATCATACTATATTGACAGTGTCTTAAAAAAAAACATTTTTTGCTATAATCGCCACAGTTAGCAGGAAGAATGATGGCCGTAGTAATGCTGCAATCTATGTAGAGACTTGGTCATCTCTAGTATTTTATCTCTTAAACACGACAGGGGTAGATATCACGCCATCTTCTTATCAAAACGCCAGTGTCAAATAAAATCGTTGAAGAGTTTTGGCCACGCGGACGACATAGTCAGTGGTGTCATATAGGATTTATTTGTGTTGGCATTAGTTGAGCCCGACTAGTGATTATGTTAAATTCTGGTTCAAAAAGGCCTATGTCTCGCATTTGAGTACCTTGGCTAAAACAAGCTGTTACTGAGTCATAGACCTTTTTCTAAAGATTATGTTGCAAGTACTTAATAGTCTGTATTTCAAATAAAACAGGTACAAAAAAAAAAATGTTAATAAACTTATTTATAAATATTATTACAAATAGTTTTAAGGCAGATGGAATGTAATGAAAATGTGATATTGAAAGAAACACTGTTTGTATGTAACCATGGGAACAAAGGTTACAAAATTAAGTCCTCTACCTATTTTCAATTTATTTTATTACAAGAGATAGTTTCCTTTTATTATATTGTGTTTTTCCCTGAAAATTACTATAATTAATTCATACCTGAAAATAAGTAAATCCAGACATGTATAGCTGTGGTATAATGTGAATGGTGGTACCAATCGCCAGTAGCAACTCAAACTTATGAACGGAATGTTTGAAGTATCCTTTCCAGCCTAAACACCATATCTTCAGTAACGCCTCTAGGTCTAAGAATATTGTGAAAGCTATCTGTAAATTTTAATAGAAACAGAATGTTTAACACAAATGTTACCATTTTATATGTAAATGAACACAAATTTATTTTGAACCCTGATATCGAGTTTAAAAAAATAACAAAAATAAACATGAAATTATGAATGAACGACAACATGCACGAAAATTGTTCAAAAATAAATTATAATAATACAATTTTTTAATTTCAAAACATGCCGAAAGCCAATTATACTGCTTATATTCGTAACTGAAGATGATACAAACTCCGAGAAGCACATATTTACCTCAATGTAATAATATTTTTCGTAAAAGTAATGTCGGGGGTGCCCATCGTGCTTGAAATCCATTGTGGCTGTGATCACACCATTGGCCAATACGACACCCATAACTAAGAGGCGAAAATACGCTGAGCGCAGCATTTTGTGCAATATTTCAGGAGCACTACCTATGAGAACAAAAATTTAACACAAAGTTAGGAACAAGCTCTCTCTAGGAAGGAAGAGAACAGGGCAACATAGTGAGTTCAAGAGCGTCACGCAATGAGTGCTGGTCCGCGTCATATTTTAAGTATCGATATTTCAGTAAAAATATTGAGATTTGTCAGAATGCATAGGTAAATCCTTATTCTTTACATTCAATTACATAATCATAGCAACAAAATGTCAAGAACATATCCAATATGATGCCAATGGTTGTCTTTCTGATAGTACTTTAGTTTATTCGCATTTCATTTCTTCAAACAGTAAATTAAACAAATTTCATACGCCATAAAAATCTATTTGATATGTTGAGATCATACATTTTCATGATTAAAAAATGAAACTATTTATTCAGATCTGAAACACATTGGAAAATGAAACATTAGCGCATATTTCTTTTTCAAACAAACCATTTTTTTCGAATTTAAATCGCGTGTACTTGTTTTGGAAAATTTGGATTCGAAAAAATAGTCATTTTCCAATATAATATGTCTGACAACAAAATTTCTATTATTGTTGTGTGCTCAAGACTTCAGAAGATTCTTGTTTATTTTTCATTAATCTGTTATAACTGATAGAGACCCACATCAATGTCTCTAGAGTCTAATGTACATGTAAGTTGAACAAAGAATATTTACCAGAATGTTTATTTTCATCAATCATAACAAGTTTCCATCCATTATCATCACCAGTGAAGAACTGAGTGGTACTCCCTTTAGTTATAGGGTTCCTCACTCCCCACATTTGTTGAAATTGTACCCTGATCTCATTAAACGTTTCAGTAATAACAGCAATGAAAACATTCTTCACTAGCCAAGCCAAGAAGAATATCATTGTACTGTAAAAGTTGTTAATGTAAACTTTATATAACATAATTAACACGTAAATAACAACACCATGCTTAATAATTAATTTAACTTCATTTAATAATTAAATAACCTAAACAAGAGCATCATTACATACATCTTACACATTTGCCTAGGAGAGATTGAGTAATTAAGTAATTATATTCAATATTTACCTGAAATATAGTGCAGATCTCCAAGTAGGTAAGGAATCAATAGCCCTATACATTATGAATACCCAACCTTCCTGAGATGATGCCTGATACACAGTAAAAAGGCTTGTACCTAGAAAGGAAAAAGTAGCTCATTGGACTCTACAATTAAGATTGGCATGGTTACAGGAATAGAAACTATTTGAGATAAAATTTCATTACCATTTTTGTGAACTAATTTAATTCAAAACCTTTGATCTAGAAAGCAAACAGACATTAAAGAAACAAAGTGCAACAGACATTCTTATTGCTAGCAGCAATTTCTTAAATGCATATTAGAAAATATGTGGCTGGCAACTTAATTTTTATTGTTTTGAAATGAGTTTAATTAACTTACTAAATTCTTCAAATCCATTGAAGCCCATGATGTATTTGGAGAGGTTGAGTTTCATGCATTTCATCCCAGCTGGGCACTGATACCCAGAGCCTGGGTCGGGAGAGCAGAAGGTGTCAGGTATAGCTAATGAATTAATTGTTACCTCACTGAAAATGAAATTACAGTAAATAAATGTTTGTTTGTTTTTTTATGTTTTGTTGTTTGGGTTGGTAGTTTTGTGTTTGTTTGTAATATAATAATAACACAACACACCCATAGCATTGTTATGTTTTAAAATAATTTAATTGAATGTTGAGTTGTTCACATTACCAGTTTTAAACCATGACAAGTAATGTAGCAGGCAATAATATGAAATAAAAATAATGAAAAATATAAAATGATGCACAAAAGTACTTACCCCGGATCTGTACTGTTTCTAACACAGTGATGAGTGAGTTCTCCAAAAAATTGTACACCAAGTAAACTATACAGTGACATAAAGAATAAGAAAAACAGAGTCACATTGTAAATCTGTTGACTAGATCTCCTGCAAATGAAAAGTTTAATTGTATATTTTTCAACTATAGACATATATAGCTTTTTAGCTATTTCAATGGCTGACAGTTACATGTTATTGTTAATTTTGAAGTCTGAGAATGCTTGGGTTGTCAGTGAGAGAAACTTGTTCTTTAAACAAAAAATAAATAAATTAAATTAAATAAATTAATTAATTTCTTTGTTTACATTTTGGACATATACGTTATCTTTACTTTAAAACTCACAGGACATTGGCGAAATCGCCATTTTTTTTGTATAATTTTTATAATAATACTAAACTACCGTACATAGTTATTTTTACTTGACATTGGCCAAATCATTGATTATTTCGATGGGGCCATAACATTTAAAAGAAGAAGAAATAAATTAAATTAAAAAAAAACATTCTGCAATGGAGTAAATACCTTTTAATTTTTTTTTAATTATATAGATGTAAACTAATGTCTTTCAAATAGTCAACAAAAAGTTCTTACTTGAATATTTGGTTGATCCTAGACTTTGGCATAGAAAATTTGAGAAAAACTCTCAAAAAACGAATCATAATCAAGGGTCTGGGGGCCCTCAGTATGCTTAGGTAGCTATATCTTGGCACTATTCCAGTCAACTCAAACATTTGTAAGAGTACAGATACCCAGAGGAAGAATACCATGGAAGCATCAAACTGACACCAGTGGTCCTTTAGGTATGCTACATCACCCTGAAAAAAGTAAAAGAATTATAATGAGATTAATAATGGAAGGAAGACCTTGTCAAAAAGACTATTGTCTATATGAGCTTTTACTCCTCAATGGAAAGAGATCATATCCTAAAGCTATTGGACCTCAGCCACAGATAATATGTACTGATGTGGTAATAATGCCTTTAAATGTTTTATTCAAAATACAAAAAAGAGAGATAACTACTCACCTTGAGGATCCCTCTGATGTGCATTTTGGCAATCATTTCAGCTGTAAATAAAAGTGTGACACAGCAGTCAACTGCAAATGTCACAGTCTGAAGAAAGGGGTATCTCTCAAATGACTTTGGTGTATTGATGGATACAGACATCAAACTTAAAAGCGCACAGAGCCTTAATATTCTTCTGACCCATAGCTATGGACAAATAATAATAAAAACATTTAGGTGCCCAAAACAAGCAATATTTTTTTGTAGATACAAACAAACAATTTCGACTTACCACTCAAAATTTCAAATAGCGAGTTTGCTTAGAGCTTTTATAAATTGCTCTCCTTATTTTTTTTCCTTGTACATATTGAGCTTAAACAGCCAGCATAATGGGAACAATCTTAATACTACTATAACTCCATAATTCCGAGTACTTACCTTATTAACCCATTCTATATCGGCGCTTTCGTTTAAGGATTCTTCGGGGCCATAATCCGCCAGAACTGGCTCCCCTTTCAGGCTCTGTTTTCGCCCTAACATCTTTACCTTCTTGAAGATAATGTTTGAAGCGAATGTAATCCGGGTTTTGGGAAGAATAAGATGTATGTTTGTCACTTCGACACACTTCGAGCAACCTACGGGCTACACACCGAAGAGTACTATTAGATAGGTAACATTTTTGAAAATAATGTATATTTATTTTAAAAACTTCCGTTCTATTTGTTTATTTATTCATTTATATAAAAAGCATTGGCTTCAGAGCCATCAGCTTAATGGTAATAAATAATCAAGAAACCCACAATGTAATATACCTAAACTAAAAATTAATTCGTGTAAAAAATGTAACTACCAAAACCCGCCATTTTTTCACGTTATCACTTCCGTCCGTTCTCTGGTTCTCATACAATCGATTCTTGATAATTTTTTTTTTAATTTATTAAGGCTTTGGCAAAGCCATAAGCCTAAACATGAAGTTTAATTATGTTTCTGTAAATATGGCCGCCACAAAGAGGATAGGCAATTTGAGGCGGCGTGTTTGGATTGACTCGGGATTCCTTAAAACGGGCCGATACGGGTATTTTAGTTCGAGATTCGTATAATTTCGCGTTTTAATCTTCGATTAAGGCACAATAGCACTATCCTATTCCACTTTAAACTAGATTTCACAAAATAATTGAGTCAAAATAAAAACGACACTTTACCCTCCAAAAGGTCCAGAGCGAATCCCCGATTTTTGATAAACGAATGAGAAAGTTGGCATTTAATGTCTAAGGTTAGTGTAGTGAGAGCAATCTAGGTACAGAAAGCTAATAGAGGTATCACCTTTTTACATATCTATTACATATATTATGTAGACAAAAAACCACATCGTATTATTACTTATTTATTTATAAAGCATTGGCTTCAGAGACATCAGCTTAATGGTAACAAATAATCAAGAAACGCACAACGTAATATGCATAAATTAAAAATTATTCGTGTAAAAATGTAACTACTAAAACTCGCCATTTTTTTTCAATCACTTTTAAATTACAACACGTCGTATTACAGTGTACGTAGCTTATTTTGCTCTAATTTGGTAGATAAAATAATGGCACTTTATTTTGACACATTTAGGCTGATGGCTTAGCAAAAGCCTTAATAAATAAAAAAAAATCACTTCATTTTGAATCTTATAAATATTTTTATTTGATTATTTTCTTTATTATTTGACATATCTACCAAAATAGCTGTATAGCACATGGAATTAATAAGTACTGTTGTACGAAGTACTTATTAATTCCATGGTATAGCATCATCGTTTGCCTTTTTTTGGCGAAAAATTTAAAAAGTAATTTTTGCAGCTTTTGTGTTGTTGTGTTCGACGGAGCCGTCCATGAGCCGTCAATGTACGACAACAACGTAATGTACGACAATGTACGACACAAGAATGTGCGGCACGTTTTCTCCTTATTTAACATTGACTTCTTTATTTAATCTGTGAGTTTGACGTAGCGATGCGACGAGTTGTATTTTTTTCAACTAGAGTTGACGTGACTGCTAATTTGAGTTAACTCGACTCGGTGTATGACAGAGCAACCGCGAGTAACGAGTACAACTCGAACCGACGGTTCACCGAGTTGGCCACGACCGGCGGCAGCGCAGCGTGACGACCACGACTCAAGCGTGGTCTGAAGGTCACCGAACCGACTGACCGAGTGGGAACGAATTGCCGACGCTGTATGATTGAAGTATTCGAATGGCAGGAACCAAACCGAGCTAGCTCGAGTTCACTAAAAGTAGCTCGAGTTGACTAATTGTGGGAGAAACTCGAGTTAAATAACTCAATTCACTTATCGCTCCCGACTCGAGCAAGCTCCGAAGGTCACCGAATCGACCGTCTCGGCTCGGCGGGCCGGGTATTGTATTGAACGCGTGAGCTCGAGTTCTTAAAAAAGTAACTCGAGTTGACTCGTTGTGGGAATAACTCGAGTTAAATAGCTCGACTCGCCCATCGCTACGCTAGTTTGACGTTTCTTTGTATTCTTCTCCATAGACAACTATGTACCATAATGAAATTGGAAAGTATTATATTTTATTGTCCGTTGATATTAATTTGTGGCGGCGAGTAATTTATTGTAGCAAGTATCGTTTGTTTGTTACAATTTGTTTGAGTCTTCATTTTTAAATAATTTTGTGTAATTTTACCCTTCAAAAACGTAAAGGACTGATAGCTTGTACTATTAAGTTTGTAACCGTGAAACTTAGCAAGATTACAAAAAGTTTTTTCACGCTTTAATCACGCGGCGAATTATGTAATTTAAATACAAACCACCCTGCAAAATGTTTATTTATATGAGTAAAAAGGTACTAACATTGTTGGTAAATGTGTGTTGCTATGGCAACTCATATCGAAAGTGGCAAACTAATTTATTTAATTACCTATGTTAACTTTTCAGATTGCTATTCCCAAGCAATCAAACGTAACTTGTATAGCATGGAACCATTCTTCAGGCTATATTGCCGTGGGTGGAGAGGAGGGAATGCTGAAAGTCCTGAAATTGGAATCTGGTAAGTTTAAGATTACAAATTTATTTACCTATTTATTTATTAAATTTTTCTTCGCAAAGTTCGCTTGTCTTTGGGTTCTTATTATTAAAATGATATGTATATGAACAATGATGACTAAAATTTTAACCCATATCGGATTTATGAGTGTTACACAGAAACAATTTAATTAGAAACCTGGTATATTATACCATAAAAAAAGGAAAGGAACTCTTTCAAGGACATTCACATACTTATGAGGTTTTGCACCCTCCCTTGTATGTAACTTTTTACTGATGCACTACTCTCTAAAACACATTCTTCATGGA
This sequence comes from Hyposmocoma kahamanoa, assembly GCF_003589595.1. Taxonomy (NCBI): domain Eukaryota; kingdom Metazoa; phylum Arthropoda; class Insecta; order Lepidoptera; family Cosmopterigidae; genus Hyposmocoma; species Hyposmocoma kahamanoa. The sequence goes on from NW_020653337.1 coordinate 12,874,688, forward strand.
AAAATGGCATAAGTGGTGTTACGTCAAAAACATTTATAGCTTCCTTAGATACAGAAAAAAATATAACTCACATCTTCTCCAATTCTTGTAACTTTATCTATAATATTATGGGATAAAATTACAAGAATAGGAGAGGATGTGCATTATATTTTTCTGTATCTAGTGGAGCAATAAATGTTTTTGTGAAGGTCAGCAAATTCTTTAATTTTTATCAATTAAAGGCAATGAACAATTCACTGCATAATATTGTATCAATAAGGGTAATAACGCTATACTGATGAGTGATGAATGATTATTACAGGTGGAGGTGGCAATTTATCAATGAACCTAAGTTTAGAAGGCCATAATGGGCAGCTAAGGGTAGCAACATGGAATGAGGTGTTCCAAAAATTAACTACAAGTGATGAACATGGTGTTATCATTGTCTGGATGCTGTATAAGGTGAATTCTTATTGACTATTTAATAGAGACTATTCATGTAAACACTGAAAAGACGATATATCAAAGAAAACCCATGTGGGTTTCATGACCCCAACCACTATACAATATATGTCTATAATAAACACACTGTACTGCTGGACTGCTTTCAAATTAAATTTTATTTCCATATTGGAAAGCACTTTTATTCAGCTGTAATCAGGGACAAAAAACTGGTAATAGCATATGTCGCCTTAGAGCGAAAACCTCGCATACGCGTTTTAACATAGCTCATTTTACTGGTTTTTGTTGGAGAAGTAAATTATCAAATTGCTCAAATATATTATTAAAGTAATATACTTGAAAGAGGTATGATTTAACTAATTACTAGAAAGAAAGAAAGAAACATTTATTCAGTACCCTTAAATTGTATGTACATAAAAATAAAACTAAAATTACTGATACTGAATGGGCACCACTCAGCATGTGCCGTGGCTGAGAACAGCCACGTCGCTGGTATTATGCTGAGCCCAGGGAGTGCGTCACAGGCGCACTAAACTAATACTACAAAAACATTGACTTATTTAAATTCGCAATATGCGTACAATGAATTTATGATGCGACAAAATGTAAATTACTAGGCTAACTATAAACAGTATTGTGTTTACTACATTTTATATCTTCGTCCTGAAATATTACATAGAAATCACATATCATGTATTTTTTTTTTTTTTTTTTTTTTTTTATACCTGACAGGCAAAAGACTTACTCTAAGACAACAATATGCTTGCTTATAATAAAAAATGATAATTTCTATCACAAATTAATTTCTTAGTTTTCTAAGCTATTTGCCATTCAAAATATTAACCATGAAAAGTACGTACATTATTGTATTTGTAGGGCTCCTGGTATGAAGAAATGATAAACAACAGAAACAAGTCCACAGTGACAAGCATGGCTTGGGGCTCCGATGGACAAAAGATCTGCATTGCTTATGAAGATGGTAAGTGATAAGCTATTGGAAAACTTAGAAAAGTATGAACTAATGTTTTTGATATGATAACTTGGTTTGGCAATATGGTGCCACTGGCTTAAACTTGTCTTTTTTCATCTGTATCCAGATAGATAAATAGTAATCATAATTGTAATATGTTATAACATTAAAAGATAATTTGAGGTTGTTACCTAGTCAATGTAATTATTGTAAAAAAATAAAATTTGTTCTAAATTTTAAGGTGCAGTGATAGTAGGTGGTGTAGATGGTTCCAGAGTATGGGGCAAAGACATCAAAGGACCGGGTCTGAAGGCAGTGCAGTGGTCACCAGACAACACATTACTTCTGTTTGCTCTCTCTAATGGTGAGCTGCAACTGTATGATGATCAAGGAAATTTTACTGTGAGTAATTTGGTATATAAGTTATAAGAGATTATCAATTTTACTCATACTGTTAAATATTTAGAAACTGAACGAAACAGAACCTGCCATTAAATATGTAAATAGCCTTGCTTCTAAATTCTCACTAAAAAAAGAATACATATCAAGCATGTGAGTTTTGATGTCTGCTGGATCGTAAATTTTGAAAAATAATCTCTGGACTAAATCAGTTTTAACAGCTGACTAATTGGATTAGACCTTCGAGAACTAATTTTTTCTACTTTTCTCCTCCAACACTGCTGTATCTAGTAGCAGTAGAGCTCCTTGTGAAAGAGTTCGTCCAGGGAATTACTGCCACCTTACCTATTTCTGCCGCCAAGCAGTAATGTGTGCATTCCTGCATTCCGGTTTTTAAGGGTGCTGGTGAAACTACCGGCACTTGGGACTTGTCACCTTTATGACTCAGGGCGACAGACGCAGTGGCAATACTTTGCAAATCTTTGCCATTTAAATCTCTGAGTGGCACTACAACGGATAGGCATCTCGCTTACCACCAGGCGTGCGGCTTGTTTGTCCCGGTTACTTTATATACAAAAAAAAGTTTGAAATGTAATGTGCTAAATAAAAAATACGTATCGCGCTGAAAAAAATTCTTAACTCTAGTTACGATAATTGTCACAGAGGGACGATGTGTATTTATAACACTACTTCAGGAGTCAAATGGCACTTACGGCTCGAACTATGATATTTTTTTTAAATCTTGTGTTATTTCTCCAAATCCTCAGATGCCAGTGTCAGTACATGGAGTGTCAGGGTCAATGGAAGTGGTATCCATGGACTGGTATGCAGGTAGAGCGCCGACCAATAGACCTGTTCTTGCAATTTATTACAAAAGTGGCATTATTTTGCTTATGAAGAACTGCATTGAAGAAGGTATGCCAATTTGTCTTTTTATCTTTTGTCAAGAACTAATGAACTATCTTTATTAACACCCAGTTCGTGACAATTTGTAAACGTCAATAGAGGGCCCGAGAGGTTCTAATTTCTCAGCTGGCATGGTTTTCGGGCATGTTTACATGGAACCGAACTACTATTACCGGAAGATGCGCAAAAGTATCTGCTTTGCTCAATTGTATGAAAAAGCTATTTATTTCATCATAACTTCCAGTAATTTCTCTATCCTTTTACAGGTAGGTTTATCTTCCAATGCTATTTTGTGTTGGTTGTGTATTTACATAATTTGATAATTGTTTAAGCGCTAAAGCTAAGTAAATAAATGCAGCAAATATTTGTCAAAAAGTTTGGCAAGTAGCAAACACGCCGCAATAACATCTAGTGAAATGCTACCATAACTTGTCATGTCCTTGAGTAAGCGTATGGCCGTTAATAAAATATTTGAATGCGACTAACATTATCACTAATGAATAGTCGAAGTTTCCATTATATCTACCGTGCTAGTATAAAAATGAAAATTATTTCATTGGACATGCAATACAATAAAAGAAAGAAAGACTAAATGAATCATTCTCAAATGAGTCTATAACTTAACTTCAGAGGATTTTTTTTAACGCACACACGCAACATAGCCATAGCCCTGTGTCGAAACCCTGAGTCGCGGGTGACATGGATACACACACAGACAACCACAAATTACACCCAAACTCGCGAGATAAATAAATGTAGGTTATACAAATATTTCTCCCGGCCCGGGAATCGAACCTGGGACCTCTGCCAGAGAACAAATAAGTAATGAGAACGGACACTCTCCGCCCCGCGCTAGCTTTAGATACCGCACCATGCTCCGCACATTGACGGTCACATTGACTGAACGAGTACAAGGCTGCCGGCGAGCGGTTTTCGCGCTACGACGGCTTTGATGTTTGAATATAGTTTTCATTTATTCTTTACGAATTTCATCATTTTACGTTACTATTTATAATGGTCGTGAATTGTGCTGTGTACGGCTGTTTATAATCATCTAAACGGGATAAAGAGAGGAGTTTCTTTCGTTTTTTGAAAGTTGAAACGAAGTAAGTAAAAAAAATTAAGTCTAAAGACTCATTCAGTTATTGTTTTCTTTAGTGTAGACTAATATATAATACAGATTTATTATATCAATATAATAAGACGCTACGTGAGCTAGACAAGGGTTCTAGAATTTTCAATTTATATTGCCGATAAATATTAAGTAGTAAATATACCTAATTATTAACTAGGATGATAAAGTTGGACACGCAATCTCAAATACTTTGTTTACCTTATTTATAGGTACCTGTCCAAAATATAACATTTTAAGTGCGCTTTGCTGTATATAGTAATAGTAAATAATTTTCGACCGTTGTATGGAGTGTCCAGGGTGTGCCTCTGTCTTGCCGTCCGGCATGGTAACCGTTCGGCCACGGAAGGATTACGAAGTACATTACCCTCACTGATATTCTGTTATAGCTCTTAAACATTAAGAACATACTAAAAAATTATCAAACATGCACACACACAAACCCGCCTGAACAAAAACGATAATAAAATACATTTAAAATGATAAAATACTCAAGAAAGATTATTTATTAGGCACAAACTATAAGGCTGGTACCCGGGATTGTTTTGTCATTTGAAACTACACGTTACTTTTAGTTCTCTGATTACACTAACATTTTCGTTTAAATGTCGATAATGGTTGAGAAACGGAGATTTTTTTCTACAGATAGTGTTGTAGTGGAAACCAATATGTCAGCAATCACATGCCACTGGAATCACAACGGCAATGTGCTAGCAGCTGCTGGCGTCACCACAGACAACTCGAACGTAGTTCAATTTTTTAACGCATATGGCGAGGTTAGTTTGATGTATTTCTTTACTTTATTACTTCTTTACTATATCATGTTCTAATAGTCAGTCATTTTAAGTGTTTCATAAGTATATTTGTATACAATACATACATATCGATGGTTTTCTAGAATAGTGACCTATCTCAAAAGCATCTAACTCATCAGGAAGATGGTTTAAACAAGCGGAGACGCAGCTGCAGCTCAAAGTTGATGAATCGTAGATCATCCCAATATGTGTATGTCATGTGATTATTTTAAGCAATAAAAAACTTGGGATCTAAGTCACTATAAAATTTATAATTTTCTGAATAAATATCAGTAACAAATCATAAAAGGATCAATTTTGGATTAGGCCACTATTTTTGAAATGCAGCGATATATATATAAACTTTCTTAATAATACAGTGATAAATTTTCCAAATTAACAATAGTACTGAATATTATTATACTTCCAGCGACTACACTGAATTAGAAATGCGTCCATTCAATGTTGCTTTAAAGTTGTTGGCGAAACTAAAAGCATAGTCACACGAGCTGCATTCAAACTGCAAAATTGCTGCCATATATGCCTTTATAGTTACTTACTATTACTTATAGTTACTTAGTTTAGTCTATTCAAGTTAGCGACCTAGTATAGTTTCCTCTCTTTCGCACTACTTAATAGTATTGACAAGAACATAAGATGGAGGCACAAGCTTAAGTTGGCGTTAACTAACGTTAAAACACTTGGTATCAAAAAAATTGAAAATTTATGAACTTTCAGCATCTTCGAACTCTACGTGTACCTGCCGGTTCGATGCGGGCTCTATCGTGGGAGAAGCGATCGCTCCGGCTAGCCATCGCTATAGACTCGTACATATACTTCGCGAATGTAAAACCTGATCACAAATATGCGTATTACGGCAATACTCTAGCCTTCGTGTCTGGTACTGAGACAGTCACGTTTTGGGACACTGTTACTCACCAGGTACGATTTGATTCGTGTTTTGTACTGCATTGTACAGTCATATACACGAGATACCTGACCTCCTAACATGCCCAAACCGATCTTTTGGTTCTGAGAGTCGTCTTACGTATTGGTCAAGTAAAAATTAAAGCAATTTGAACTGTATTGTATAAGCAATACAGTGGAATGTTGCTTGAAGATGATCAACATATTTTTAAAACCAATACTAAATCTTGTCATTTGATATCGCAAATAAATTGGTCAAGCAGCTTGTACGGACTACAATACCCGTGGTTCGATTCCATGAGCACTATTTGGTTTTAATGTTATATTTTTAACAGCATTGTTTCACTTTTTAATGTTAACGTTAAACAAATCCCTGGTTGAAATTTGTATTCTGTATTTAAGTGAAAACTATTCGTTAAGGATCAAATTGGCTTAAAAACTTTCTTACAATGTCATTCACTAATGAGACGACCAGGGAGTCATACCAAAATAAATTTTACGGCTCACACGTTAAAGATTAAGTTTGTTTAACAATTTTCTCCAGTTTTTGTGCTCAGTACCAAAAGGTCGACAAAGTGGGCTTGGGGAGTTAGGTATCTTGTGTATATGACTGTACGTGACATGGAGAGAATAATTTGTGCCCGTGCATGTGAAACCATGGTGGTATTATAGTAATGAAAATAAAGTAGTCACCACACTTATTGACAAGGATGAAGGAAGGATGGAAGGTCCGGCTTAGAGCTTTATGTCATCATCAGTAGCAGTAGAGCTGCTTGTGAAAAGTTTGTCCAGGGAAGTACTGCCATGTTACCTATTTCTACTGTCAACCAATAATATAAGCATTACTGCGTTCCGGTTTTGAATGGTAAGGGTGCTGGTGAAATTGCAGGCACATGGGAGTTGTCAACTTGTGCCTAAGGGTGACGGGCGCAGTGACAGTGCCTCTCGTATATTTGCGATTTAAAGGTCTTGAGTGGCATTGCAGTTGCCATAGACAGGCGTGCCGCTTACCACCAGGCGCACGACTTGTTCGTCCCGTCACTTGTTATCGTAAAAAAATAATGTTAAAATGAACTGTTAAAGGCTGGCAAGTTAATTTTCGATCCTGCAATTCACGATGCTATTGATCTTTTACATCATGTTCGCTGAAACTAGTAGAACATAATTGTTTAAAAATCCTCTACATTCCGGGTTCAGAATTAAGTTGCCAGGTTTTATAGAAACCTAATTATTTGCAGTCATGGGTCAATCATATTCCCGACGTGGTGGACATGTGTGGAGTAGAAGAGTACTGCATCGTAGCCACTATGAACAACCTTATTATATCGAATCAACAAGGAATTCAGTGTGATGGTGGGTTACTACACATCTACACAGACATTGTGTGTCAATTGTCAAATTTGAAATGTATAAATAAATACTTAATTATATTAGTATCAAATAATAAATAACGAAATAGCATACCTGTTATATATACAGGGTGTAAATTTGAGACGGGGCAGCAAGGCCAGCTACCTTAATCGTTGTAGTTACAGGAAAACGGTACTAGAAGACTATCCATGAATTTTGAAGATATTTTGATTGGCATTCACAGATTTTAACTGTGAACAAAAACAAAAACAAAAAGAAAGAACAAAAACTTTTCATTTAAAATGTGTGGTAAAAGATTTTTTGCGATTTCTGACATTTCGAGTACTCTTACCTCAGTTGGTCCCTTAGAGACTATTGATCCTTACCAGAGACCGGATCGAATGGCATAAATAATGTTTTGTAAAAATTGCCTTTTATCTTGCTGACTGTACCGTTTTTTCAAAATCTGTGAATACCGATCAAAATATCTTCAAAATTCATAGATAGTTTTCTTAATCGTTTTCCTGTAACTAAAACGATTAAGGTAGCTGGCCTTGCTGCCCCGTCTCTAATTTGCATTCTGTATATTAAGTATTAAAATACCTAAATAAACTTGTCACCATCATCGTCGACCCATTTATACAACCCACTGCTGGGCACGGGTCTCCTCTCAAGGGTTTCAGGCCATAATCCGCCGCTCTGGCCCAATGCGGGTTGGGGAGTTCATACGTTTTCTGAGGGTTGGGAACCTTCTACGACGTGCAGGTTTCATCACAATGTTTTCCTTCATCGAAAAGCTCATGGTAAATGTCAAATTAAATTTCGCTCATAAATTTCGAACAACTCAGAGCGAGCCCAGATTTTCTGGCTTGTTCCCGGTTGTCACCCCTGGCTTTGTTCCCACTGGCGACAAATGGGAAAAAAATCCCATATGTTACCATACCGCGAAGTACATTCTGCTTGACATTCTAAACAAAATACCTGTACAGTTGCATAAAGATATGTTTACAAATGCTAAGAAATGCAAACAATAGATCGAGAAGATCGGAAGAGTCCTCAGGCGTGCATCTATCAAGACCTATTTCAAGCCCCTGAGGAAGATTTCTCAGTTCCTGAGACCCGTGAAATGTAACATCCCCTTACAGGATGCAGGAGTTTACAAGCTTGACTGTGAGTGCGGTGTCTCTTATATTGGACAAATAAAGCGAAGTATTTGTACCCGCGTCAAAGAACATATAGCTGATGTCAAACACCGTCGCGTAAACAAGTCTGCAGTCTGCGAGCATGTCATGGATAAAGCTACACATTCAATGAAGTTTGACAAACCCCAGGTCCTTGCAAAAGAAGTCCGTTATCTGCCCAGGATGCTGCGAGAGGCCATTGAAATTAAAAAACATCCTAATTTCAACAGGGAAGATGGTTTCTCCGTACTACCAGTTTGGTATCCAGTATTTCCTCTAATGAAAAATCCCAAACAGACATAAGATTGCAGTACTAATGAATATGTTTTAGTTTATTCTAATTTCTGTTAATAATTAATAATAAATTAAACTTAATAAAAATTCATTCAATAAAATAATTTGTAAAACTTAATGTAGCGTAAATTGGAATGTTTTCTTTGTAAAATTAAAAATAAGGTATTTAATTAATAACTGATGTAACTACAGTGAAAAAATAGGGTGGTTTGCATTAATATTAGACATAACTGGTTGAAGACTGTACCACCTCAGTCAACCGTGACCATGGGACCTGTAAAAGGCCCGAAACGTCGGTTTGTTTGAAAAAACAAATATACGCGATTTAAATCCGGAAAAATAGTTTCATTTCCTATGTGTAACAATCGCGAAAACCTAAGAACTCGATAAATGCAAACAAGTTTAAAAAAAGTACAACTTGGGTTGCATGTCGCACTCATAAAAAAGTGGCGAGTTAATTTGCGATGCATTCTGCTTTCACATAAACCCTTTAAAGGGTTTTTGAAAGTGTTGTGTTTCGAATAAATAAATTTAAAAAATAATAAACTGAACTAAAAACTAAACACCAAAATACTAAATAATAACTAAGCGTTGTATGTTCCATTAACAGCGAAAACGACCACAATACCTGTAATGTACGTAGCAATCAACAGCAAGACAGTGGCCGTCGCAGCATCCAAGGAATCTTTTATGATCTGGAAGTTTTCCACGCCATCTCGTCCGCGTAAGTATTAATTTTATGAATACAAACGTGTTCAATTCTACAGTATCGTTATGTTAGAACTCGCCGATTGCCTCTTTTCTCACTAGTTCAGTTGGCCTAGACTATGGACGTGAATTTTTCTTTTATAGTATTGAAATTATTTTTTTCAAATTCAAGTGGACAGCGCTAGACAAAAAGTTATTTTAATTTTTTATATAAGCTCTCTCAACTGAGCAAAGAAACGAGACAGCAGACCTTACGAACTTCTCTATACGATTGCTGCAGATTTTTGTTTACATTTTTCACGGTTTTTTAATGTTACAATGGAGCCATAAGTGCACAAATGTGTCCAAACGTTGAGTGCTAACTTATAATCGTTATAAGATCAATCCTAGTGTTTAATTTGCGCAAATATAAAATAACTCTTTTAAGTTAAATAGTTCGATGAAGAATGCAACGATCTCGGTGATCCAACAGTTATATAGTGGAGGCTGGTCAAGAAGGTCCCGGGATCGATTTGAGTATTAAATTTCTGAATTTTTTCCGGTTTAGGTGTTGTGGGTAGTGCCCCAGAATAATTACTGTTTTCTGGTATTCATAGTATGTACCTACATATTAGACAACATCACATACGTTGCCCTGATCCCAAAGTAAGTAGATATAGCACTTGTGTTATGGAAATCGGAAACAACGACGGTTACCACAAACACCCAGACCCGAGACAATATAGAAAAGTTATTTTCTACACTGATCCGGCCGGGGATCGAACTTGGGACCTCAGAGATGGCGACACCATGAAAACCGGTGTGCAAGCGACTCGACCACGGAGGCCGTCTAGACCTACAGGGAATTCCCTAGCTTGAAACTAGCTAATTATGCTCGGGCCACATAGAGGCGGCCGCGAAAGCGTTCCGGGCGCGGGAATTTTTGTAATGTACAACACAGGCACAGGCCAGAGCATTAATGTGGCTGTCCGGCACACTATTATTTATTATTATTAAAAGGAACATGCTGAAGCTTTTAACATTACTTATTTTTGCTTTTTAATTTTTTTCATACCGAATTAGTTAATCAATATTAGAAAACAAATTATTAGTTATTATTGCATATTGATTTTTATATTTGCACACATAAAATGCTAGATGCTACCTATTTATAACTTCACATTAATATTTAATAGAAAACAATAGCGTTTGAACACATTCGTGCAAAAACTTTATTTTTAGATCACGACGGAGACGTTCCTGGTTTAATAATATACTGTATTTTTAAAATTTTTCAGGAAGCACAGAGTTACTTTTCCATGCTGATGGAACACCCATCACATCCGGGGAGAGCGGTTTTCAAGACGACACAATCTGCTGTATTACATGTTCCGACAGCCACTTACTCGTAGGCAGAGTCTCGGGCACCATATTGTTATTCTCAATGGTTAACTTTAAGAAAATAACTTCCATTAACATGAGCTCAAAAGCATATAGAATGGGATTAAATTCGAATTCAAGGTACGTGCAAGCAAGTATTTGAAATTCAACCTTTCAAAACTTAATTATTTTGTGTTTTCATTTAAAAATCTTTATTTATATGGAATGTTCGACGATAATTGATGAAAATAAAATAATATGGTTACTTGAAAATGTTAATATTTTCAGTAAATTTTACGTAATCGATCAGCCCGGTTCATTATACCTTCTTGACACGGATATGGCAAATAACATCAGTATTGGCCAAGCTTTGCGTAAGGATGTGTGGAGCGCACTTTGGGCGTCAGATAATCCACAAATGCTAGCAATCGCCGAGAAAGCGCGCCTTTACGTAATGAGAGATTCTGAACCTGAGGAACCTTTGAATATGCAAGGATATTTGTGCAAATTTAGGGTATGTACTTATTTTAGCAGTAGGACAGCTTCTCGTGAAAGAGTTCGTCCAGGGAAGGACTGCCACACTACTTATTTCTGCTGCTAAGCAGTAATGTGTGTGGTGAAATTGCAGGCACATGGGACTTGTCAACTTATGTCTCAGGGTGACAGGCGCAGTGGCAGTGCCCTTCAGATCTTTGTGTACAGGCGTGTAGCTTTTTATCAGGCGCAAGACTTCTCCATCCCGTGATTTGATATTATAAAAAAAACCGTTCTTTTTATTTGTAAAAAAATGGTCCTGTTTAAAGATATGAATAAAGTATGTAATATATGTCTGTGGTAAAAATTATTTGTTGAAAATGTACATTACGCCATTAATCTCACAATGAAATGTACCTTTTCTGTTTAAATTATATATTAGTGTGCATCGCATTAGGTGAAAATATTTTCGAACAGCTATAACAATAATAATATTTTTTCAAGATTCAGTCAAACTTAAGTCTGCAGTATATTTTTTATATATTTGAAGGTATTATAAGGTGCCAGATAAAGTTCAACACATTAGGACTATATAGACGTTTCAATTGTTTGATATAAAAATTACGAACTCCGCTATTAAACGGACCTACGTGTAGTAGTTATAAGAACGTTGTTTAAAAACTAGATTCGGTCGGACCAGCCATCTAGCGGATTTTGATAGAAATACAAAATGCTCGATTGCAGTCTTTTACATATAAATAAGTATAATTTGGTTACTTAACTTACGTAGGGTACAATTAACTTTCGTGATATTATGAGACAGGCATATCAAACGGGCGTGGCCAATATGCACGCATGTTGTTTATTTGCTCCCACAATGGCAGATGATAAAAAAAATTGTAACAGCCTCGTAAATTTTGGTCCGTTACATAGATATAACATAGATTCAAACTCACCTTTTTTCCAGTTTGTTAAGTGACTCTAAAACACCTGTAATTGTCATACCTACTTTAAGAACACTTCTTTCTACGTTAAAGGAACTGGAAATAACATCTGCGCTCCTGGACAGCATAACTGACAAATGCACACCACAGCACATAGTGCGCATCGAAGTAAAGTCACTGCGTGACACCCGCCAGCTAATCGAGAAAGTCGGTTTTAAAGAAGCCGAGAATTTTATTAAAGATAATCCACACCCGCAATTATGGTTTGTAACAATTGTAAGCAATTTACAGTCTGGGCCGCAGAGCGTCTATGAGAGATAAGTTTAAAGAGATTAACATTCTTACACTACCGTCACAGTACATTTATGAAAATGTTATTTGTGTTAAGAAAAATCTTATTATTATTTTAGGAAAAATAGTGACAGACAACATTAATACGAGGAATAAAAATAAACTAGCTGTTCTTGACAGTCGTCTTCATAAAGTCTCAAATTCATTTAAGAGACAATATATATGCTTCTATAATAAGACTCCCATTGATTTTAAAATTTGCCATTTACAAGGTTTAAAACTATCGTGAAACAAAAACTTTATACTAAAGGTTATTATACAACTTCTGTGTACTTGGATGACAAAAATAGTGATCCGTTTAGCTCTTTCAGGTATTCTGGTTCTACGATGTTTAAATTAAATATTGTAATAATAAAATGTCTTCAAATATATATTTACAAAGAGCAACCCCTAGAGTTTCTTGCTCATTCTTCTCAGGAGAATCTGCCTTACGAATGAGCAGTAGAGTTTAATCAGTATGACGATTTCAAGTGTAATTTGCTTACCTATGAAATAAAGATTATTTGACTTTGACTTGGATAGCTTATTTTATATGTGATGTAAGATATGTATTTAAACATAGTTTAAAAAACGTTCTGATAGGATGTGATACTCGCTCCCGATGCTACAGCCAAGACAAATTAAGACGATTGAAGTCGGGAAAATTTTTTTTTTTTCAGTTTTTTAATTCTGTTGGTTACAACCCCGTATTGTTATTAGTGATTATCAGAACAAATCAGTTGCTAGTACCACCACTAATAATCTACCCTAATAATAATACAAACGTTAAGAAAAATGGACTCTGTCATTTGCTGCAAACGCTCAGGCGTAATAATTACAAATGTAGGTAAAAAAAAATAAAAAAGTTTGAATAATAAAACATTATATAGCTCCAATCTGTTTTTAGGCTTTTGCTAGCTGAAGCTGCACTAAAAAACTTTGAATCGGAAAATGCTCTTGAAACCGCTGAGGCGGCATTTGTGAGACGTACCGATTACGCAGGCATACGATTCGTCAATCGTCTCAATGCATTACATTCTAATGCTCTCAAGAAAGCTGAAATTCTTGCTTATTTCAAAGATTTCGATGCAGCTGAGAAGATCTATCATAATGAGGACAGACGGTACGTTGACTGTTAGGACTTTTTCACCTGACTATACATTTCATGACCAGTGGCAACTGAACTGATATTCGTGATGTTTTAGCGAGAATTTGGAAATAGCGTAGCAAACAAAAGAGACCATAGATTTAAATAATTATAAAATTTAAAATAGAATACAATATACAAATATTTATATCTAATATTTGTTTGTCTGTGATCGGTTCCATGCATTTGAAGCGTGTACTCCGCTATATTGTATTTATAACAAAAGTTTGTGTTTAGCGACTTGGCGATAGTGTTGCGAAAGCGCCTCGGACACTGGTTCCGAGTCGTGGAGCTGCTCAAGATGTCCGCTAGCACCACCGAGGGACAGGTGAAACAGGCGTACAGCAACATTGGCGATTATTACATCGACAGGCAGAACTGGTAATACTCCTAAAGCTTTTGGCACTTATACAGAATCAACACATTCATTTAGAGAAATAGGAATGTTTTAATAGCTGAAATTAGTTGAGTCGCTATAGAGAATGTCATCCGAGGCAGTGTAGGTGAAGTATTTTGCGATATGATTAAAAACAGCCTAAGAGTACTGATTTGATTCAAAATTTCCTAGAAATGACTATGACTTAAAATGTGCATTCCGTTTGCGTAATTGATTACTGAAAACTATTCGTACAATTTTACAAGCACAAGAAGCCATTGTTGTGTTTCACTTTAATCATTTGTTGTGCATTCTCCAAATTATACAGGAGCGGAGCACTTGAATACTATGCTATGTGCAACAATACGGAAGGACTAAAGAAATGCTACATGGCCTTAGAAGATAATGAATCTCTTTCAAAGCTGTTCACAACTTCACCTAGAGTCATTAAGGTATTTCAGTGGATTCTACTGTATAATTTTGTTATGGTATACTTGTACAAATTAGCAAGCACACAAATGGCTCACCTGTAGTGGTGACTACGAAAGAAAAAATACAAAGGAAGTGCCTTAAGCCTCGATTTCTATCGGAACCGATGTCGCCTAAGCTCACACTTTCTTAATTTGAAACACTACAAAATCTTGATATTGATTGGTCGTAGTTTCAAATTTTGAAAAGAAATAAATTCTGAATTGTTAGTATAACTTAAACTTTACTCTGCTGGCATATCGTTGAAAGTTCAAGATCTATTATTACAAGTTAATGTGCTGCCATCTAGCGGTTAATTGCTGAACGACGACGAATTGGAGTTATCGATTTAGTTCTCCAAACAAGAAGCGACCATATTGCAGGTGTATAAGCTTTACTTTCGTTTCTTGTAACAAAAAGATTCGATAAACAGGAAATTGAAAATTTATTGAAATGTCTCTGATGATGATGTGAAACATCACCACGGGTAATTGTTTTTGGTGCGGCTATCATTTTTGCACTCCTAAATAGCACAATAACGTATTTCTGTAGGATTTTAGACAATTTGCACAAAAGAATGACACAATCATAACATACAAAGCGAGAATGGCAGACTGAGATCAAATAGGTCTTTCGAGGCCATTAGTTGGCACGATTCAGACGCTAACTAACTACTTCTACTGTATTTATTGTTCAACCCCTGCCTATATCCATAATGTTCAAACTGTAAAACGTAGTATACTTTGCTTAATGCAATTAGAATCCTGGGTAACTCTTCAAACTTTTCAGGAAGGACCGATTAAACCAATAGGTGATGGTTCAAGTGATACTATGACTCAAATACCATCAATCCAAGGAATAATGCAGTTGAAAGATAATGACAGAAATCTACAGGCTGCAACTATGGCAGTTCAAGTAACTATAATATCTTATAATTGGTATCTTGTTAGGTATCGCTTAATGTAATAACCTATGTTTAATTTTTTTTTCAGTTGGCTACTATGGAAGCGTCCAAAAAAGCGTCTCCGTTACGGATTAAAAAACTTTACGTTTTAGCTGGCCACTTATACAGTCAAAGTTCAGTGGGTAAGCCCAGGTTTCTTTACTATGATTTTTGTTATACATTCAACTGAGATAAAGGCTGAAAAGTTATAATAACACTGCAATAAGGTGAGTGTCTCAATAACTTATAAAATTTGTATGACTTATTGGCATGTAATGTAGAAGGCGCGAGTAACCGGGAGGCGGCTCGCAGTTACCGCGCGGCCTTGGCGCAGCACTGGCTGTGGGTAGCCGCGACGCGTGCGCAGGCGCGCCCGCTGCGCATCGACGCCGCGCTGAGAGCCGCCGCAAGACTCAACGCCTCTCTCCAAGACCTCCACTCCGCACAGCACACGCAGGTAAGCACTACTAGGCTATAGAATGTTTAACTGATTCTTGGATCTTGTCAAACCAAGAAGCAGGTAACTGATGATACGTATTTGCTATTTTTATATCCTTACAATAAGACCTATTCAGGTATACAATCTAGACAATCATTTCTGTCCAGTCAGTGAATAAGACCACACTAACAGTGCGTAATGTGTTAATATTATAATAATAATGTGTTATCTCAATAAATTTATCAGTCGACTGTTCGACGTCATGATCGCATTAGGAAGGACTCTCGTCGTCCATCATGCCAACTAGTATTGTCACTACCTGATTTGCTGTCTGCGCAGAGGGGATGAGTTTGCCTCTGCTACCGCGCCGTCTGGCGAAACCAATTTTGCAAAGCAAACAAATAAATACCGCCGTCCGGGGCGGAAATTGTGTATGGACTACCCAGTTATACTTGTCCGTTTACAGGTTTGGTGTATCATCGCCTTTGTAGCAGTTCAAGCACGATCATTTGAATTATGTTCCAGGGCATTTATAAAGTTGGAAGCACATGATGTAAGAGATTTACATTTTACTTAACATACATTGTATATATTGTTTCATGCAAATACTTTTTGTTACAGCCTGGTGCTTTCGAAAATTTAGCCATAGAAATATTTACAAGATGTAAACCCAAAGACGCTAAAGGTAACAAAATGGATTGTCCAAATTGTCAAGCTGGCATTCCAGAGTGGTAAGTTTTCAAGATCGGTAAGAAATAGATCTCAAAGGGAACCATTCATTTTGAAATGTCGACCAAACGGCACTTTCGTATTCATAATAAATGATCGAGTAATGTGCTAAAACCATTTCTGGATAACTGGATCATACATTGCCCCTATAATAGAGAAACTTGTATACAACTCCCCCACTTAGGTAGTTTCATCTCGAATCCATATGATGCCTCTAGCACAACTCTGTCCTCGAACGTCGTCAGCCCTTTTGGTCAGGTTTGCTTTACTTTTTAACCGACTTCAAAAAATGGAGGAGATTTTCAATTAGACTATTCTTTTTCGTTTTTTGTATGTAAACACATCAAAAGTGTCTAGGGATCAAG
>NW_020653337.1:12891763-12921201 GCF_003589595.1 Hyposmocoma kahamanoa
TTGACAATCGATTTTCTTCTTATTATCGAATTTTAAACAATATTCCTTATTTAAATGTTAAAACTCACTAAAAAGTATCAATAGCGATACAAAAAAGTTAATATAATTAACCCTAATTGCAGCAATACTCTTAAACGTACTTGATCCCTAGACACTTTTGATGTGTGTATGTTACACGATAACTTTTGTGAACAGATTTTTGATGATTCTTTTTTGGTGGGAAGAGGGTACCTCAGTATTGGTCCCATTTATTTCTTCAAATTTAAATTTGATTTAAAATTTAAATTTAAATTTGAGAAGAAAATATTCCACCTGTAAGGGTGGCAAACTAGGGGATGAACCCGGTTTCGCGCATTTTCCGATAACCGATTTCAATAAAACTTGGTAAATAGGTATAATTCACGAACTTTTGAGGTTAGTTTTTTAGTATTCTGTATTGAGTTTATAAGGTAAATAGGTATAATTCACGAACTTTTGAGGTTAGTTTTTTATTATTCTGTATTGAGTTTATAATTTGTTTAATACTATTGTCCCAAGGAGTGCGGTGTGCCCTAGCTGTGCGACACAGTTCCCCGGGTGCGCGGTGTCGGCGCGGCCGCTGGTGGCGCCTCACGCCGTCTGGACATGTACCACCTGCGCCTCGCGTGCTCAGCATCATGAACTTGTTCTACGTCACTCTTGTCCTATGTGCCATGCTCAACTATCATAAGCGCCAAGTGCCTATGATAGTTGAGCTTAAATTATTGCACTGTACCAAATTCTGGATAGAATATGATTTTGTACAGCTTGATCGAGAACTCATTAATGTTTTTGGCATTTTGGCAATATATAAAAAAAATTGTAACTAAGGCTTTAATATAGAATTGTGCAATCAAGAGCATATTAAAGGGATGTTGGACTTCAACTGTTCTTATCGAAATTATGACCCGAGAAATAGGGAGCTCCGGGGAGAATACGGGCTCACCGGTAAGGCCAAAGTACGGCGGGCGTCCGGGCCAAGCCCTCCGCCAGTGATACGCCTTCACGGGCGTCTGTTGGACTCGGACTCTGGGTATGGACTCGCTTGTAGTAGCTGCAGAAATGGACATGTTCGTCTGCTCCGTTGATGCGTGGCCGGGGCGCCAGTCTCGTGCTCAGCTAACGCGTCTAAGTAGTGGAGAAGAAATCCAGTCTTGTCGGAGTCCATGGTTAGTCGTTTGAATTTGACACTTAAGGCAGTCTCCGATTGGGGCGATGCCAATCTTGTCAAATTTAGTGCTACCAAAACGCAGGCGTGTCTTTTCTCCACTAAACGGAGTCCCTTTCACCTGACTCCGACTTTTCGTGATATATTTTCTTCTTCGTCTTCGCCTACTTGGAATGGACCTGTCGTCCAATCTGAACTTCGGCAGATACAATGAATCCATGACCAAAAATGCAGCCAAGAAACTTGGCATCCTTTCCAAGGTGAGCCATTACTTCAGACCGGGACAGTTGCTTGAGCTGTATCAAGCGCGAGTCCGGTTGTGTATGGAGTACTACCGCCACTTATGGGATGGCTCTGCTGAATACCTACTGGCCACCTTGGATTCAATACACAAGCGTGCTAAAAGGCTTATAGGTGACTCGGAATTAGCAGAGGCGAAGCTGCAGAGCCTTGAACACTGCCGTAGAGTTGCCAGCTTATCGGTATTGTACCGGATATATCACGGAGTGTGTGATGGAATGGCATAATTTTATTCTGCCTTCCTCTATCTATCATCGGGGGACTAGACATGATCTGGGGACCCCTATGTTGTGGATATTTTCCGGATTCGCACGAAGCGTTTCACTTCCACATTTGTATGGCGAGCGGCTAGGGAGTGGAATTCCCTGCCTGCAGACTTGTTCCCCGAACGCTTTAACTTGGCCCTTTTCAAGGCGAGAGTAAATAGGCATTATTTAGGTGTGCATGTTACATCCTCGACCTCATCGCCACTTTCCATCAGGTGAGATGGAGGTCAAATGGGCACTTATCTTTTATTAAAAAAAAATAGCGGTCTAGATGAGGGCCTTTTCCACCGGTGAGGCGTGATAAGGCGAGGAGAGACGAGAATTGAAATCGCGTCGGCCCATTTCCATGAAGATATATACATAATAGCTCTCTATAATTGTGGATAATCAAGACTCAGTGCTATTCAGTTCATTGAGCGATAAATACGCAGCTGAAGTAATATATGGCGTAAATTATTATTATTAAATAAATGTTAACGGAAGAAAAATCGGATGAAACCATCTTTTTTTAAATCTCAAATCGTAAGTACCCCACAATCTCGCGATTGATATTAATAGTCAACCCTAGCTAGCGCGAGACCGTGCGGGCGCTCGCGAGAAATCTTGTTTCCGTTAAAAGAGTATCATACTCTATTTGGGCAGCAATACGGTTCAATATTACATCAAAAAATATTCCAATTCTCGCCTCGCCCATCCTCGTTAGTCCAGACCATTTCCATCGAATATGGGCTAGTAGAGAATTTAAATTTTATAATACAAATTTTAATTCTCGTCTCGCCTCGCCGGTGGAAAACCACCTTATGAAGAGGAGAGGCGTGGGACACATAAGTTGCCCTTTAAGCTGGATGCTATATCCGGACATAGTCACAGGACACTGCGACTGACATCTCCGGCACTAGCCGGAGAGCTAGTAGAGGATGAAGTAGACATTCTCTCCGGTCCCTCCAGTCGCGTACTGTACACTGACTGATCAGGGGTCAGGACCTTTGGTACCTGTACTTGCACATGATTAGTATCTTTTTTGGATAACCAAGTGGTTGATAGGAATCGAAACACATGCTGAACATACGGGAGCTGTTCTTATGAGCCTCTTGCGAGGCATGTAATAGAATTTATATTTTAAGTGTCAAGCTTCATGTGCTATTGATCCTGTTCCTATCGATAGGTATTTCATTACATTGACAGCATTCTAATCAACCTTCCAATACTATTTCATGGTAATATGAGCGTGAAGACTGTTCACAGTTCCTTCAACATAAATATGTAGAGATAAGAATGTTTGTTCAATTTTAAGAGATTTAAAACATATTCCGTCCAAGAAAGAAGTATGTAGTTATTTACAGAAAATAAATGTTTTTAACATGTAAGTTATTATAAAAAATACAGATGTAATTTTCCCTAAACCTTTAATTTTAAACCAATTTCACAATACATTTCAAACATGTTGCTGAAGTTAATCATTAAACTGACTAGATATTCTGTTAGTCTGCAAATACGGGAAATTAACACGGAATTTCAAAATACAATAATATGAGCAAGATAGACTTATTGAATATTCTAAATGCAATTTATTATATTAGCATGGCTGATGAATAGTGATAAATATACATCCCCATACCTCTAAAATCCAGTTACAATAAACTAATTATCTCTAGAAGTAATAAGGAAATATAAGTATGTAATAAAAACATAACTGCAATCAGTAGATCTTAAAAACTAGGTACCTTTTTTTTTAAATTATTATTTACTCATTGCTAAAGATATTATATGCAGATTTCATTTCCAGTTAAGAATCTAGAGAATATTAGATCACTGCCCAATCAGAGGTGGACTACATAACAACACTTGGCAACTTGAACTACTCTTATTAACAATTCAAATAATTTACAATAAATTGTTAGCATGTCCTTATTAAAGCATGACCATAATTGAGTACTTAACGTTTTAATAGTTGAGTTATTATAAGTATAGAAAGTTGTCATTTTTGTCAACATTTAGTTGGTCCACCATTTCAATGTTATACATGTGTTTCACATTCACTCTAGTTTTTTAACCAACTAATACCTAGTTTTATTGCGAATATAACAGACTAAACAATGAGACTATATTATGATTAGCCAAATTTAAAATCTCAATTTTGGCCACACAGGAATAAAGCATGCAAAATCTTATGCCACCCTTTTAAATAAGTTGGTAGCTGTCCAATTGCCTCTAAAGTAACACAGCACATGCTAAATTATTAGTACAATTAATATGTAACTTCATCACAATTCACAAGTACCACAGTTCATCCAATATCATTATTCATATTACCATCTAGATTATTGCACAAAATTGTTGTTGGGCATATCAATCTTTGAGAACTGTAGGGTATTGTCAATGATTTGGAACAATTCTGGTGGTTGTGGTATCCTCCCAGTTTCCAGTTTGGACCACAGTGGGATGTTGTTGAGGGAAATTTCAAAAGCACCTGAGGAGACTAGTTGTCCTTCAATCATATTGGCCATGAAAAACATCATCATGCAAGCATATAACTTGTTCTCCAAACACCAACTCCACCACGATGGCTGTGGCTTATTCAACCAAGCGAAGATATTCACTCCGCTCAGGATGCACATGATCAAAATCATCTTTCCAAAGCCCTATAATAAAGAATGTAACTGGTTAACATATATACAGATAGGCAAGTATGTACAGTCAAACAGCACATTGAGCTATACCCTTTTGTTCGAGTATCACCTCCAATGCAACAGAACATGATCCATCAATATGTAGCTTGATGTACTGTTATCTTATGTTACAAAGTTGTAGTCAGATTATTTTTTATTGCTTTTGCGTCTTGCTTACTGCTCTTTATTTTTGCTTATATATATTCCTTATTATATTCAAAGTAGCAAGAGTGGATCCATGTCTCCAAGAAGGATATGGTAATGTAGCTAGGCAGCTAATACTCACAATCATCCTTGAAAGATACATGTTGAGGCCAGGTGGATCATAGTTTGCTCCAATAACAGATATTTCTGGGTATTTCTGTTGGATTATCCCAGCATAGTCTTCGAACACTTTTCTATAGCCACAAGAGTAACTAAACAAGATAAAAACACCGTAATTATTATTACAGCTGCTAAGAAAGCCAATTTTGCTAATACAAAAATAAAAGTAATTGTGACACCAAAGATTCACTATTCACGATTCGATTTTGAACATAATTGGTGATTTGTTTATTATAAGGTAAAGCAACATACCAGTAATAAATATTCATGATGTGACCAACTCCTTGGCCAATTTTAGAAATGCTTTCGACATCGTGTTCATTTGCCTGCACGTAGTTATCAGCAGACATAAAGAGACACGTAATTGTAATTACCAACAAACTGATAGAGACACAAAAATTTGTAGTCAACGACATGTTGATCATACGTTAAAAACGTTCTTATAAGCGTAATGTCTATTACAAATGAAAGAATCGTAAATAGTAAAATATATTGAAGGTTATGAGCGATAAGAACGACAGAACGAGTTTGATAAGATTACAATCGTGATTTCGCGATATTTCGTTGAACAAGCAAACAGACAGACAACCAATGGCGGTTTAGTGATGCGCGTATCGCGTTAGGCTTACATAGTTCATGAACTATATACTAACTTAGTAATTTAATCCCGATGGATTGTATAGTTCATGAACTACGAACTATTGTGTGAAGGCGTAAAACAAAACACACTGACAACGGGTGCGGGTCGGGCGCGTGTCGCGTCGGGAGCACGGCAGGTGTAATTTCGTGTATTTATATGAATGACAACATACCACGTCCCTCTCGCGGTTTGTGTCGTCGTCTGTCGTCTGAATTAGACCCGACGCCGCACCGTGCTCCCGACCCGACACGCACCCGATCTGTACACGTTCTCTGATTCTCTGTGTGTTTCACGAACGAATTACGTATAATTCCCGATACTAATCGATATGAACTAGTTGGGCGGTTTTAATAGTTCACCGATCTTTTTAGTTAACGATCTAGGAACTGTCTGCGTTGATAGTTCACCTGTATTTTATTCTGTCAGAAACAGTGCGAGCGGGACAATTAGCGATCTTTCACGACTTTTAGTAACTAGTACGAGTGTGATGCAGTATTGAACGTTGCCATTTCGTTGCCAAGTCTCTTAATACGTAAACACATTATTTAAGCTTGTAAAAAAGTAAGTGCTCAAATTTTTTAGTAGGTGTGGTATGTATTTGAATGTATAATTATCAACCTACGTTTTTTAAACATACCATTCTAAACCTCTAAACATACCAACTAAAATATGCGTCATTCCATTATTATTTTGTAAAAAAGGATATTTAAAAGAATATAATAGAATGACAGTCTTATACCTGTAAATTAAGAAGGAAATATTAAGGACAACGGTACATCAGACTACACATTTTTGTTCGAATATCGCCTCCAGTATAACGGAACAATTTACGTCAATGTGTAGCTTGATGTGCTGGGTGTGTGACCTGTACGAGTTGACAAGACGATCTAAGGTACTAAAATGAACTAGAAGACCGACCTAGTTCAGTTGACCGATTAAATTAACTAGGACCGATACAATTCTCTTTGGGACCGATACTTTTCATTACGGAAAGGCAAAGTTCTTTAGACCATGCAGCCTAGTCTTGTTTTAATTTATATGGTAACCATACTTTTATATTACATACATTGTAGACGACGTAGGTAATGGCATTTTATTCTATTGGAATAATTGGAAAAATTTGGACCGTCATAATATTTTTTTTATTAATAATTTTGGCTTGGATACAAGTCCTTTGAGCCATGTCTTCGTTTAATTATGTTTCTGTATATATGGCCGCCACAACAAGGAAGGCAATTTGAGGCGGCGTGCGTGGATTGACTCGGGATTCCGTAGGATTCCGGAATACCCATATACCCATACGGGCCCGTATTTTAGTTCGAGATTCGTATAATTTCGCATTTTAATCTTCGATTAAGGCACAACAGCACTATCCTATTCCATTTTAAACTAGATTTCACAAAATAATTAAAAGTCAAATTAAAAACGACACTTTTGCCTCCAAAAGGCCCAGAGCGAATCCCAATTAAATAATATTATGAAAATGTCACTTAGGGATGGGCAATTGATAAAAATTTGTCGATACTTAGTAGCAGTATCGATATTTATCGAAATAAGTATATCGATATTCCAATTTATTGATATTTTTCCCAAAGACAATATCCTAACATATTCCCAAACTGTATCTATATTAAGTATATCTATAAGATAAATTTGGGAAATTAAATTAACAGGCCTGAATGCGCTGAAGTTATAAAAAAAATATTGAAGATCATATAAAAGTACTTCCTGTTAACCGAGAAGCGTGTAGGACATTGATGGCTATTAAGGTACCGTATTCATCCAAATAAAAAATATAATGCCATCTCTGCTGGAAACAGCTACATTGGTTTTTTATTGCCAAAATAAACCAATGCAGAATGCAGCAGTTTCCAGCCGAATTAAGTGCGAAGTAAACTTAACAATTTTGTCGATATCGACATTAATAACAACTTTCCCGCATAGTAGATAGTCCCGTGGGGATTCACGTTAATTCTTTTTGTCACGTTTTGTTTGTTAATTAGTAACTGATGTTTTTATAGTATTTAATAGACACACGCTTGGCCACAATCTCATCTGATGTTAAGCGACCATGTGACCGACGATGGGACGCGTTTGCATAAAAAATGCCTATTCACTCTAGCCTTGAATAGCCCCTAATTGTACGTTTCGGGAAATACAGATGCAGTGCATTCCATTCCTTTGCCGTACGCATCAGAAAGGAAAAAACAAAGCGCTTAGTGCGAATATGTGGAATATCATCGACATAAGAATGGAGTGCTCCGGACCTTCTAGTTGACCGAAGGAGAAACGTTGAGGGTGGATCTAAATTAAAAAGTTTCTGCGCATACTCTCCGAAATGTATCCGATAGAAAACCGACAAGCACGCTACTTTTCTGCGATGGTCGAGATTTTGTAGCTTAGACTCCACAAGAGAATTATTGTTAATAAGTCTCTTTGCTTTTCGCTCCACCGAGTCCCAGGCAGCTAACTGGTAATGGGCAGAGCCGTCCCAAAGGTGGCAGCAGTACCCATACAGGATCGAACTTGTGCTTTATACAGATTTAAAAGCTGTTCGTGTGTGAAGTACCGCCTGACCTTGTAAAGTATGCCTTGTTTTCTGGCAGCACTTTTTGCCAAGCACTCGATGTATCGCCCAAAGTTGAAGTTGGATAATAAGTCCAGACCAAGTAGCTCAAGGTGGTCCCTTATCGGTACGGTTACATCTCGGAAAGTCGGAGTAAGGTGTAGGGGACTCCGTTTTGATGTGAAAAGACACGCCTGTGTTTTAGCCGCATTAAACCTGACCCTCTTAGCATCTCCCCAGTCGGAAGCCGCTTTCAGACTCAGGTTCAACCGGGTGATCATCGCCTCTCGCTTACACAGGATCTTTTCGCTGTTGTCTCGGGCGTCTGGCACACAACTCTCTACCACTGTGCTGTCATCTGCGTACCCAAAGATCCCAGGCATCAGCAACAGGTCGTTGATATGCAGCAAGAATAGAGTGGAGAGGACAGATCCCTGAGGTACACCGGCATTTATACCATGAGGAGCAGACGAGCACGACCATCTACAACTACACGGATTAACCTTTCGGATTAACCAGGCTATCATGCCAAACCCTATCAATGTCATGTCATGTCATGTCATAATATTTATCGGCAATATGAATTGAAAATTCGAGAACCCTTGTCTACTAGCTCACGAAGTCATGGCGCCTCATTATATTGATATAATAAATCTGTATTTTTTATACATATATATATATTTATATAAAAAAGACAGTTTTATTATATATATATATATTACACTGCAGTAAACAAATGAAGAAAACAATAAGTGAATGAGTCTCAGACAAAAGGTTTTTACTTACTTCGTTTCATCTTTCGGAAAATGATGATAAACAGCCGTACACAGCACAATTCACGACCATTATAAATAGTAATGTAAAACGATGTTTTATATTAACGTACAAGTTTCGTAATGAATAAATGAAAACTATATTTAAATACCAAAGCCGTCTTCGCGCGGCAACGGCTCGCCGGCAGCCTTGTTGTCGTTTAATCAATGTGACCGGCAATGTGCGGGGTGTGGTGCGGTATCTAAAGCTCGGGAGGGCGGAGAGTGTTCGTTCTCTTTACTTTTAGGCTATACATTTGCAAGCTTCCAGGTTTTCGGGACTTGTCCAAAACTCATAGAGAGGCGATACAGGCGAGTCAACATCGGAGACAACTCGGGTGCACAGTTCCGCAGGACAATCGCTGTTCTGTCAGCGCCCAGATACACGAGGAGAAAGTTTTCGCGCGGCCGCCGCGCGGTCGAAGAGAGGAGTCCGCGGCGGCTGTCGCGCGGTCGAGGAGTGAAGTCCGCGGCGGCCGTCACGCGGTCGAAAAGCAGAATCCGCTCGGCCACTGCGTAGACAAAAAACAAGCTAGTGCCTTCCAGCTAAAAGCTAAATAAATAGAACGTATTTTGCCATGACAGTTCGGTCTCTGAACACGTGCACGCGGTCGCTGAGCGGCGGCCGCCGCAGACTCCGCTCTTGGACCGTGCGGCAGCCGCCGCGGACTCCGCTCTTCGACCGCGCGGGGTGAGCGTGATGAAATTGGTGTCGTATAAATGCGCCCTCAGAGCCACTGGTTTTGTAGACTTCTAATTGTGGTGTTTGCAAAGTAGCGTCAAAACGGGAGTTGGAAGCAAAAAGAGAAACAAAAAGATTTGCTTTCACTTTAGCGGTGTGAGCCAGCGACCCGTCAGCTCTCATTAAAGGCGAAAGGGATGACCTGTAGAAATTCGCTTCGACCGATTTAGCAAGCGACCAGAATGCTTTACTCTCTGAAGGGTATGAAGCTAACCTGGCCCCAATGCGACTAATATGGCCGAAGCGAGCTTTCCGTATCGCTTTTTTGCAGGATCTAGCGGCTTTATTAAAAGCTTTCTTCAGACGGAGAGTTTCCGGTGCTTTGCGATCTCGAGCATCAGTCCAAGCCTGGTACGCAAATTGCTTTAACGTTTCCGCAGAAGCACACTCAGCGTTAAACCAAGGGCGAGCTTTGCCGCTGGAAGAGACTTCGAAATACGGAACAAAGTATTCCATAGCCCGAATAATCACCTCAGAGACGGCAGACGCGCATCACGTCGGAAGAAGAGTGGGACTCTCTAAGAAGAGAGGCCTTCCCACTAAAACTCCGGGGGTGGTCCTCCACGCACCTTGTGGCGGGAACGCGAGGACGCTTCCGCATTCTTCCGCGAAGCCACCGGTGCCGTCCGTTTGCACGGATCCTCCCAGAGTCCAGTGTGGGAATAGTTCAACCTGTTCTCCAAGTCGCAGGGGACTGCCTGGAACACTTGGCAGCCCGCTATCGTCGCCAGGGTCCCTTTATGTTCGAGCGGCAGGATTCCCTGATCCTACGGGAGCGGAAGCAGGTGGGCGTAAGCCCGCCTTTATCGCCCCATTCTCCTCCTGCGGATCGGAGCCGAGAGTGGATCGTCCTCTGGACTACGCTCCGCAGCCTCCTTCTGCGCCATCACTTGCTCGCAGAATGAGGCCCGCCTCCCATGACGCCACGTCGGCGACCATGACCTTGACCACGGCTGGCAGCGAGAGGTCATTTCCCACCACTGCAGCGAAGGAAGCGCGTTGTTGCACCCACGCTTGGCACTCTGCGAGCGTATGGTCGGCAGTGTCCTCACTGCAAGAGCAATGTGACATGCCGGCAGTGGCTCTCTACCGACTATGTGGCACAGATACCTGCCGAAGCTACCATGCCCCGACAGGATCTGCACCAACCGGTAAGTGAGCGGACTGTGCCGCCTGCTTAATCATTCCTTGAGGATTGGACGAACAGCCGCCATAGTCCGCTCGCCCGCGCTCGGTTCCTCTAGCCGACTTCGCCATTGCGCCAGCACTTTCCGTTGGGCGGATCTCCTCCTCGGGGGTCCGTCCTTCTTCCTGGGCTCGTGCGTCTGCGCATCGCCTATACACCTGCACAAGGACCCCAGCATCGAGGTCCCTGGGAGGCGCACCAGTGAGCACTCAAGCCGCTTCGTACGACACGGTGCGGAATGCTCGTATTGCTCTGACCACCATGACCCGCTGTGGCTTACGCAGCTCGGCCTTGTTCGGGCCGGTCAGAGCTCCGACCTACACCGGTGCGCCATATAGCGCCATGGACCTTACCACGCCGGAATATAACCGTCGG
Source organism: Hyposmocoma kahamanoa (assembly GCF_003589595.1). NCBI lineage: Eukaryota > Metazoa > Arthropoda > Insecta > Lepidoptera > Cosmopterigidae > Hyposmocoma > Hyposmocoma kahamanoa. Next base: position 12,902,830 of record NW_020653337.1, read on the forward strand.
CAGGTCACATTCGGACCGCCCAGATTAGGTAAGTCTTCCGAAAGCAGATGCGGTCTCGATTAGCTTGGGAGCCAATCGTCGAAAATGCTCACGGAAGTTCCACCTACCGTCGAGGTAAAGTCCCAGATAGGCTTCACCGCAACGGACACCCCTCCGACGTCAATGCGGGTGCCAGCAGGGCCCAGGCGGCGGCCCCCTCCGGGGTCCGTGAAAGCACAGAGCCTCGGTTTTCTCAAGGGCCACCCTCAGGCCCAGCATTTCGATCCGCTCAAAGACCTGGCGAACACCCGCTGCAACACGTGCCGCCGCCAAGTTAAAGTTCTCCCCTCGGGCTGTGACTAGGGTATCGTCCGCGTAGCAGGACACCTGGAGCCCAGAAGGTTGAACACCGCACCGCATGATCTTACGGCGAATAACGCCATACCGCCCAAGGTATAGGATGGGTCTGTCGCTTAGGCCTACCTGATGATTCTTTTTACTCGTAAATAATGAGCCACTCGGTGATACCGAAGTGCCTCTGAGATACATCCGAAGGGCAGCACATTAAACGTGTTGACAATGTCTAGAGACACTGCCAACAATACGCCATCAAACGCCTCGGTTTCATCCGAGAGCGCTTTGACGCACATGATCACGTCAACGGTTGATTGGCGCTCTCGGAATCCAAACTGGTGATCTGACAGATCGGGGCCTACACTATGCAAGTGGCGGACGATGCGGGAAGCAACGATACGCTCAAAGAGCTTTCCCACATCGTCCAGCAGCACAATGGGGCGGTAGGTAGACGGAGACTCTGCGGGGCGCCCATCCTTCTTGAGGAGAACCAGTCTTACCTCGCTCCAACAGGTCGGGAATCGACCCGACGTGAGACACAACTCAAGTAGCCCGGTTAGATGGGCCCCCAACTCGTCCAGTACTGAGGCCAAGACTCGACCCGGCACTTCATCAGGCCCTGGAGAAGTGCGCTTGACTCGGAGCCTAAGCGAACCAGAACCTAACCTCCACCAACTCTATGGGAGGAACCTTCTCCTCAGCCTCGACCTCAGAATGAGAACCTGCCATTCTTGGAGGAACGTGATCAGGCCTGCCCGTAAACAAAGCCACGCGACACCACGCCCTCCAACAGCTGGGGTTGAAGGGTCTCCGTAAGCTGGGGCGCCTGTGCGCGAAGTTTATGCCTAGCTGCAATTTCGTCAAAGTGCCTGAGCCAACTAATATAACAGAGCTTAAACGTTTTTTAGGTATGGCGAATTATTATCTTAAGTTTGTTTCCAATGCGTCATCAATATTGGCTCCCCTCCACGAATTATTGCGTGAAGGAAATGGACGGAGCGGCAGCAGGCGGCCTTCGACAGGATGAAGTACGAGCTTAGCAGTGAGCGCGTGCTTGCGCACTTCGATCCGGCGGCGCAAATGGCGTTAACCGTGAACGCGGGACCGGACGGCCTGGGCGCGGTGCTGGCCACTGTCGACGCCTCCGGCCGAGACTGCCCGTTGGCTTTCGGCTCGAGATCGCTTTTGCAAAGCGAACGAAATTATAGCCAGCTGCAAAAGGAAGCTACGGCTATTGTGTTTGGTGTGAAATGCTTTCACCAATATTTGTATGGCCGGTGTGATCTTTGGTTTGTGGTGTGATTGGCAATTTTTGGCGGAAAAGGTGGAATTTCAGTTACTACTGCGTCGCGGTTAATCAGGTATGCAGTTTTTCTTTCTGCGTACAATTATAAAATTCATTACACTTCGGGTAAAGAAAATCCTGTAGCGGATTTCTTTTCAGGGGTCTATTGAAGTAAGACGGTTCGAATTCTCACGAGGACACCGAATTGTGGACACCGGCTTTACATTCCCTTCAGTTAGTAGGGTTGCCGGTTACCTATAAGGATATTCGTGAAGCTTCAGCGAATGACCCTACTCTTAAAACCGTGATTAAATATGTAAATCATGGTTGGCAAAAAATGTAAAAATGTTTTACGGTATTCATTCTGTAACAGTAAACAAATTTAGAGGTGGAGAATGGTTGCCTTCTACGAGGTCATAGAGTCGTGATTCCAACGGTTCACAGGAACGACATACTACAGGAGTTACATCGGGCTCATCAAGGGATTGTCAGATCAAAGAGTGCGGCGTATAGTGGCCGGGAGTCGACCGCGACATCGAGCGGACCGTAGGCGCCTGTTCCGTGTGCGTGAGCGCTGCCACCTGTACCGCCACGCGAGCTGCCGCAGCCGTGGCCGCGGCCTACTGCGCCATGGTTGCGTATACATCTTGATTATATGTCGGGATCACAAGGAACATACCTTGTCGTTATTGATGCGTTTAGCAAATGGCTAGAATGTTTTTATATGAGTTGCGGCACCGCAACGAAACACCTTATATTAAAACTCAAATTTCTGTTTCGCGGTCTACCTGAAACAACTGTGTCCGACAATGATACAAAAATTTCCTCCAGTGAATTTATTGAGTTTTGCAAAACTAACGGCATCTCATCTCATACATGACCTCTCCAATATATCATCCGTGTAGTAACGGTTAGGCGGAAAATAGTGTCAGGACGTGCAAAAAGATGATTAAGGCAATTTTAGGAACCTATTCATTTAAGTATAAAATTAACGAAAAGTTACAAGAATATTTATTTGAGTATCGCAATGGTACACATTGCGCCACAAGAGTTTCCCCAGCTAGATTAATGCAGCGGGACAGCAGGATACTGCAGAAAAAGCACATGAAGCGGTAGATGGATCTGGCATAGCCCGCTGATGTTCGCGTCTATGATTCACCCCTTCCCAGTGATAGGGTTTTAAGACCTAAAAAGAAAATTAATTATAAGATTTGATAAGACCCTATTTTTGATACTTGTTGCTTGTGAATTTACTTCTAAAGGTATTGTATGTTTCCTACTGTAGGTTCCCCAGCTAATGGTGATGGAGATGATGTATTCGATGGTTGTCTATGACGAGTGTTGTCTATGACTTGACGTGTGAGTTTTATTTTTTTTAGTTTTTATTTTTTTTATTTTTTAGATTAAAATCCGTTCCTGAAATGCATGTGTTTCATTCGTGGTTGTGAATTATATACATATCGACCTGCGACGCGACATCGGGTTCAGTTTACTGGGCGTGCTCAAGCTACTCGATGGCACAGCAGTTAGTACTACGAGCGTTTGATGAGGAGTTCGATTCGCGATTTGGGCCAATTTAAGAAACGAATATTAAATTTCTAAATTGGTTTTGGTCAGAGTATCCTGGGTTATCGTTGTTTCGATATTCATAGTTTTTTTTTTTTTTTTTATTGTGACTCGGCAAAATGACTGCACCGCGCCTGATGGAAAGTGCGAATACAGTCCAGAGATGAGAGTAACGGATGGAAAACACAAATATCTTCACTCCGTCACTATCATTTTGCCGGTCTGGCCAAATGCTTCTTCACACTACGTTTGAAGGACCCGATGTTATAGAGGGGAGGGAATACATGCGCCGGGAGTTGGTTCCACAATTTGATGGTTCGGCATAAAAACGAATTGCCAAACTTTTTAGTGCGGGACGGTATTGAACTGACCGTCCATCTGTGGCAACGCAGTCCGGCACGGGTGGTCCGCTGATGGAAAGGAGAGGAAGGGATAAGGTTGAATAACTCTTCAGAGCACTCACCGTGGTACAGGCGATAGAATACGCTAAGAGACGCTATATCTCTGCGAAGCTGTAACGACTCCGCATGCTCAGTTACATGAGGATCGTTGACAACACGGAAGGCGTAGCGCTGCAGTCCATCTAGGGCATCGAGCAAGTACTTGGCAGAGCCGTCCCAAAGGTGCGAACAGTACTCCATGCTGCTTCGGACCTGAGCTTTATACAACAGGTATCGCAGCAGTTTGGCATTTTTTTCCCCTATACTATACTTCTCTTTGGCATAGCTTTCAAGAAAATGGAATCTAACAGAGAGACGATCGAGATACAACAACGCTATAATAAGTACCTATTTCATTTCTACTACATCGGGAAGTATGCCTTACATTTTTACAATTGTGAGATCTTATACTCGTAATCTATTACGCCTCCATATACTATCTCCATCGCGATATCGTGCATACGCTTCGGGCTTCGCCCTCCGCGGACTTCGGCCTACGGCCTCGGCACTTATCACTTTGTTTTAAAAAATTAAAATAACTCTTTAATGGCGGCCATATTTAAAAATTGCAAAAATATGTTTTCTACCACTAATTTTTATCAAACAATCTTAGAAATCATTTTGTGCCAGTTTTCAGTCCAAGCAAAACAAGTTTTTTCAACACCCATTTACATAAAAAATTACGGTTGCCATTTTCAGTTGAATTAGAAAAAAAAAATATCTACCACTAGTTTGTATGGCAGCCATATTGAAAAATGGCGAAAAATAATTTTTGACCGCTAATTATTATTAAACACTCCTAGATACCTCGACACGTCCATTTTTAATCGAATTAGAGCAATTTTTTTATCTGCCGTTAAAAAAGTTTGTATGGCAACCATATTGGAAAAAAACGCAAAAAATAAATTTTGACGGCAAATTATATCAAAAACTTATAGACCACATAGCGATTTTCAGTTGAATTAGAGCTAGCTTTTATAAACGCTTATTTGGCGGCCATATTCAAAAGTGGCGAAAAACCAATTTTGATCACAAATTATTATCAAGCACTCCTAGAGCACTCCATCATATGCCAATTTTGAAAGGGATCTGAGCAATTTTTTTTCTGCCGCCAACGAACGCTTCTATGATGGCCATATTTGAAAATGGCGAAAAATTAATTTTGAGCACAAATTATTATCTAATCGGCACTTCTAGAGTCCTTCACATGCCAATTTTCAGCCTATTCAGAGCAAATCTCTTTCGGCAGCTATTTTTAAAGAAAAAAACACTTGTATGGCAGCCATATTAAAAAATAGCGAAAATAAACGTTTGACCCCAAATTATGATTAAGGACTCCTAAAGACCCATGCATGCCAATTTTCAGCCGGATCGAAGCAAGTTTTTCTTCGACCGCCATTTTTAAATCGCGATCTTGAATTTTTTTTAGCCCAGGCAGTTGATCGGTGTTACCGTCTATGATATTCCTTCGAACACCTCCTGCCTATCTCTAATAGTTTCCGTGATAGGGTGCTTTGAAATTTGTATGGCGGCCATCTTATTTATTTGAATTTCGAACATTTTTTACTTCCCGCGGAAATTGGCCAGGGCTCATAACAATGCACAAATACTCCCTCCGTATATTTTGTAGGCCGTTGATCACTCTTTCATATTTTCCAAATTCAGGTCCTCTTATATTTGATTCTTTGCTTTGAAGCCTATCCGCGTACAACGGTATAAATATTTTTTTCCACCATATCGGGAAGTATGCGTTCTATTTCCATCAGTGAGTAAGAACTTGTAGCTTTATACATATATATAATATTCCCATATCTATCAGTAGACAGATACAGATTTCACCAGACAGTGATCGGATGTCCCTAGTGGGGACGGGACCGATACTTGATAAGCGGCCTAGATCGGTTGTCAGCAGAAGATCTAGGCAATTGGCTGTGCGATAGAGCACATGCCCGCGTCTCTCTTCCAGCGTGGTCGGTTTTTTGATGTGGTTTTCGGATGTGGATTGTCAGGTCCAGTATGAAGCGAAGAATAAATAATATAACCTTTTAGATCTTTAATTCAATAACGCACGCACGCACAACGCACAAAACATCAATACTTGCAAAATGTTCGAATATCTGGAAATATTTTCAAAATCATCAATTGATTCAATATGATCATATTCAATATGATTAACACAAAAAATAAACTTATAATGTATGGAACGTTAGTCCATTCTTGACTAGACTGGATGTAACAATGTTATTAATCAAGTTTGTATGGTGCAAGCTTAGAGGATGGAAAATAGTCTAAAGGACTATCCACACACATCAAATTCAAATTCAAATTCAAAATTCAAATTCAAAATAATCTTTATTTCATAGGTAAGCATTATTACACTTGAAATCGTCACAATGGTTAAACTCTACCGCTCATTCGTAAGGCAGATTCCCCTGAGAAGAATGAGCAAGAAACTCTAGGGGTTGCTCTTTGTAAATAACATTTACAATATTTTTTTTAATTGAAACATCAGAGATCGAGACTACCTCCATGAGCTAAACGGGTTACTACCACGGATTTTTGTCATCCAAGTACGCAGAAGTTGTATAATAACCTTTAGTATAAAGTTTTTGTTTCACTATAGTTTTAAACCTCGTGAAAGGCAAATTTTGTATATCAACCGGAATCTTGTTATAAAAGCGTATACATTGCCCCTTAAATGATTTTTTGACTTTGTGAAGACGACTATCAAGAAAAGCTAGTTTATTTCTATTCCTCGTATTAATGTTATGTCTGTCACTATTTTTCATAAATAAATTACTATTCCTTTTAACATAAATTACATTTTCATAAATGTACTGTGAGGCTAGTGTAAGAATGTTAATTTCCTTAAACTTATCTCTCAAAGATACTTTGGGGCCCAGATTGTAAATTGCCCTAACTGCACGTTTCTGCAGGACAAAGATTTTATTGATATCGGCGGCATTACCCCAAAGCAAAATGCCGTATGTCATTAGACTATGAAAGTAGCTGAAGTAAACCAATCTAGCGGTTTCGACGTCTGAAAGTTTCCTTATTTTTTTAATCGCGTGCACTGCAGAGCCAAGCCGTTTTGACAACTTACTTATATGGGGACCCCATTGCAATTTAGCATCTAACGTTATACCTAGAAATACAACTGTATCCACAAGATTCAATTTTTCGTTTCTAACTACAATGTTTGTAACCGTCTCTCTAACATTGGGTAATGTAAATTTCACACAATTTGTTTTTTTCTCATTAAGAAGTAGGTTATTAACAGCAAACCAATCAACTACTTTAGATATAGCATTGTTCACATCGTCGTAGGAATATTGGTGCCTATTAACTTTAAATAATAAGGAAGTATCATCAGCAAACAATACTATCTCATGTTTTATACCCTCCATAAGGCTAGGTAAGTCATTAATATAAACTAAAAATAAAAATGGGCCTAGAATTGAACCTTGAGGGACACCCATGCTAATTGCAGATCCTGACAATCTCGTACCGTTAACATCGACCCTCTGTACCCTACCACGCAAATACGATTTAAGAAGGTCGAGATCACGTCCCGCCACACCATAATGGCGAAGTTTCCTGACCAGTGTATCATGGTGCACACAATCAAAAGCCTTGGAAAGGTCACAGAATACACCAATAGCATCATGTGAGACTTCCCATGCATCAAATATATGATTAATCAACTCGACACCAGCATTGGTTGTAGAGCGACCCCGAGTGAAACCAAATTGTTTAGGAGACATTAAGTTATTACTATAAAAATGTGCACACATCTGATTTAGAATAATTTTTTCAAATATTTTACTGAGAGTTGGTAGTATTGATATAGGCCTGAAATTGGTGGGGTCAGAAATACTACCAGATTTGAAAAGTGGAATAACTTCACTTTGCTTCATGAGGTCAGGAAAGACACCATCATCAATACATTTATTAAAGACACAGGCCAAATAAGGCGCAATACAATCAACTATAGAACTAATTACTCTGACTGAAAGACCATCAAGATCAGCAGTATTTTTTATGTTTATAGACTTCATCAGGGCAGTGCCGTGCCTGAGGTGGACGGGGCGTGCTAGTTTGTATGAACTGCCCCGTCCCGGCGCCGGCCCGGACACGAACATGTGTGAATGAGTTTATACAAAATATATGTAGGTAACCATATTTTTTTGAGCCCCTTGCGGAGCACGGCCCGTCCACGTCCCGGGCACGACCCGAATATGTGTGGATAGGCTTAGAGGCTTAAGGCTTAGTTAGAGGAAAGGTCTGAGGGTGCAAGCAATGTTCTGTGGGTGCAAGACGGCTTATTGTCTTTAGCAGTTGAAGCGATGAATTCGATTGTGGGAATAAAAAAATCGATTAAAAAGTAGTATTTATATTATTTTTTTATTGACAGAGGGGACTGCTTACAGATGGCGCCTCCCGTGTGGTATGCTATAAGATGTATTGGTATTGTTTTCAAATATGCGTAAAGCACTTGCTGTGGCTTCGATAAAAAATATCAAAATTGATAATTGAAAAATAAATTTTGATGTGCACGGGTACTCAGGTTTTTGTTATGCCGCCAAGTTTAGATTAATAAGTAGACTATTTTAAGTTTATTCGATGTCACGACGTATGATTATAGCAAGTACTGTTTTTGTAAAATTGCTTAATAAACAATAAAAATATGGATTTTTCATATATCTATCGATTTTAAAAATATCGACGAAACATATCGATTAATTCATAAAAAAATATAACTTTTTTTATATATATCGATATTTTGTAAGTGTCAATGTGAATTCGTTAAAATGTCACTGAGGCTTGCAACGAGGTTAACTGCCGTGAATTTGAGTTTTGATGTTTTCTTGTCTAAGTTTGTACTTTTAGAAATCGCATTATCATTTTATATTAATGAGTTTATGTTACAAAAATGCCGCACGGCCATTGTCATAATGAGCATCACGACCACGACCACAGTAATCCTGATGAATTAGGGATACAATACAATTTGTATGAAAAAATCGATAAAGATAATGTGCAGTGCTTGAATGAAATTGTGGAGGGATCGGGGAAAACAGTGTTCAAACCTTGGGAGAAACGGTTGGATCGCACTGATGTTAGTTTGAATACTTTTGTTGCTAGCTATGTGCAGGTTTAAGACCCTTTTTCCAATTTGCTTACCGCTTTTTCAGTTTGTCGAGAGTGATGCAGACGAAGAGCTCCTGTTCAATATTCCATTCACAGGCAATGTTAAACTAAAAGGGATCAAAATAGTTTCAGAGGAAACGGATGCTCATCCTGCTAAATTAAGACTGTAAGTACATTTTAACACCCAAGTTAAGCAAGTGTAATATGAGAGATAATATAATATAATGATTTCCATTGCCTAATGGATAACTCTTCATAGCCTAATCATTTACTAGTGTATCATTTATGTTGGTTGTAAGTGCATACAGCCAATGTAAATGCATAATTATTATTATTGAAGCAATGAAAAGGTACTATTTTTTCAATAATTAATTACACTGTTACGAGATTTTCCAGAAACTATTAGTGTAAACTGTTCTTAGAAAACCCGCTATTCTGCTGTTTTGCAGTTTTGCATACAATATGACAATAATAGCGAATGAATAATGTGTGGTGTTGCTAGATGGTTACATTTCTTACAATTTTGATAACTTTGATCTTCTCATGTCATACGTAACTAATTTTTTAAGGCACTTTTCGTAACTATTGAGGGAATCCAACTTTATTTGTTATTGTAAATCCTAAACAGTTTATGAAGACACCCAAATTGGACAAATAAGTAACTTTGATATGGTGCAAACAAGATGAAATAAATCAGCTCAAGAAAAATCAAGCTACAACCATGTAGCTTGATTTTTCTTGAGCATAATAACTTTTTATTTTAAAGATTTAGGCATACGTAGGCTGACTTTTTGATATTTTTATCAGTCGCCAAATTTTTTCTATGCATTATGTATCATTCAAAGACCCCGTTGGTAGGTCAAATTTTCACATTTAAATTATTTATCCAAAATATTAATTAATAACATTTGGTTACCTAGTCAACACGCATGCTAGCCAGGCCAATGAATGGAAATACATCCCCAATTCACCCACGAAGAGAATCCCTTGTGGTGCAACCGCATTAACTTTCAGTTGCTAGCTCACATTTTATGCGAAGAGATGTCACACTCGCGCATCCTCTCTCTCTACTTCCGTCTCACATGTTTAATGCAAACGGTTTTTCAACAAGAACTTTGTTTTGTAAATCTAAATAAAACAATAAATTTAGATGACAATGATTCAAATTAGTATTGTATTAAAAAAAGTATGGTTTGGCAATTATGAATAAAAAATGATATCCGATTAATGTCCACCACAACCACAGTTACAGATGTCAATTCTTTCATCAAAGTTTTTAATCACTTTTTGCCAAATTGGTGGGTCTATTTCGTTAATCACTTAACAAATTAATTAGGTTTAAAAGTATTAGGCTGCAATCGATTCGACACGTTTTTTTTTCGAAAATTCGGCTGGAAATGCGGTTATGGTCAATGGATTGCGCTTTCGAGAGATGTTAACGACTCAATTTTGGTCTATTATTGATGATATAGATATCACTAACATATAACACATAATTTCATGAAATTCAGCCATTAAGTGGCCAGCTCGATCATGTGATTTAACACCTCTGGATTATTTTTTATGGGATTATGTTAAAGACAGAGTATGGACAGAGCTTGGTTAGGAGAGGATGAAGGGATATTTGTGCAACCTTGTAAAAAAATCTATCAGCTAGAAGCTGCCTTCTCAGGAAGAGTGGAGGTTCGACACACTCTACCTGCAGAGCATTTATTGGGGAAGACTTCATTGCACCAATGATAAGACAGAGGCACTTTCACTGGATTTTGTCCCACAAATTGAGGACAGTTTTGTGACATGGTTCCAATAAAAAAGAGCCGTAGTCAAAGTGATTACGGATTACGGCATTATACAATTTTTTTTGGCAGAGTGGATGGGAGCCCCTCCAAGTGCCTGACAAGGAGTGGAGAATATTAATGTTTCTCTCACACTTTTTGGCAATATAGGTTAAATGGGGGACGCCTGTCAATTTAGAATCTAATATGATGCCCAAAAATTTGAAACTGTCAAATAGTGATATACACTGCTCTAGAATAGCGATGAAAACTTGTGGTTATACTCTTTTTCCGGGAGAAAACAACTATACTACTTTTAGGAGCTGATAAAGAAAGACCATGGTCACCTAGCTAATCACCAAGGTACTGTAGAGCAGAATTCAGACGGAAACAAATGTCATGATGAAAATAAGTGACGAGCCGTGGGCATACATAGTTAGATCATCAGCGTACTGGAGGATACTACAAAAACTGTTCACTGATCTCTCCAGATCATATGTATAAATATTGTACAGCAAAGGACTGAGAACAGACCCTTGCGGGAGGCCTTTCCAAATATTCCTTGATGCTACCAAATCTCCTTGGAAACGAATCAGGCATGTCCTGCCCGAGTAGAGATTAAAAAGAAATTGGTCAATATTTCCGGAATGCTCAGCAGATGCATTTTTGCCTGAGCAGGGGAAGAATCACGTTATCATACGCAGCAGTAATATCCAAGAAGACACCAACCAGAGATTCATTCTTTGAGAAGGCCAGGAGTATATTGGAGACCAGAATGCTTACACTGTCCATGGTACCGCTTCCCTTCCTGAAACCAAACTGACTCTTAGCTAGAATGTCTCTATTTTCCAAGAGCCACTCCAACCGATTTTTAATAAGGTGTTCCATAATTTTTGCTGAGGTAGATGATAAAGCGATAGGACGATAGCTGGAAGAATCGGAATCAGGTTTCAGAATCGGAACCACTACATGCGTCTTCCACTCCTCGGGAGGACGTCCTGAAAGGAATATGGAGTTAACCAATTTTAAAAATGTCGTCTTAGCAGAAGTCATCGCATTTTTCAAGAAGGAATATGGTATTCCATCTACACCCGGGGAGGACTGTAGATGGTCCAAAAGTAGGAGCAATTCCGAGAATGAGAAGGTGTCATTCATACGCTCTGGAGAGACCAATTTTGCAGCAAAAGTAGAAGCCTCCTTTTGACTGGGCACCCATGGAGGGCATAGCTTGTTTACAAAATCATTAAGCCGACGTGAAGGATCGAAGCAGGATTGGTCGTTATTGTCGCGTTGAGAGCAGCGAAATCTTTTTATGTTTTTCGATGTAATAGAAGGTAAGATAAGATAAGATAAATTTATTTCAATATGACTTAATCTAATACAATTATAATGAAAACAATGTAATTGAAGATAAAATATTAAAATAAACAGTAAAAAACAAAAAAAAAAATAAATCTAAATTATATAAAATAATCATGGTAAAATTAAACATTTTAATCTTAGTGCCTAATAGTGCAATTGCGATGCCTACACTAAGTACATGTGTACCTGTATTTTAGGCATAATAGTGCATTTTTCATAACAAAGCTTAAAAAAATAAAGATTTTATAGATTTAACAAATAAAAGATAAGTAGTTATAAGTCGTTACAATTTATAAAAGATAAGTAGTTAAACATTACTTATTATATAAATATAAATTATGAAAGAACTTCCAACAAGTCCTCGGTATCATTATAGGTTTTACTCTTAAGCCAAAATTTGACGGTCTTTTTACATTCAGTTTTATTCATATGAAAATAATGTAAAGTAGAATTTATTTTAAAATAAAGGAATGTGCCAAGGAAGCAGAAGAATCTATGTGAGTGTGCTGTGCGGAGTTGTGTACGAGATGAAAAGGGATCGTGTCGTCTTTGCTTAGTTACAGTCATGTAATCATATGGAGTAATTGAGTGCTTTTTCAAAATTATTTGCAGGATAAACAGTTGCCGAACAGATAGAACATCGCACTCGTTTAGTAATTTGTGGGTTGGGTAATCGAAAGGACGAAAGTTGATCACTTTAAGAACAGCTCTCTGCGCTCTTTCCAGGTGTAGCAGAGTGGTCTTATGTGCACCGCCCCAGGATGTAACGCAGTAAAGTAACAGTGATTGACAAAGGGCTAAATAAACTGATTTGAGAAGGGGGCTGTTGGCCGAGTATCTTAAAGTTTTAAAAACATAAATCAATTTTCGAACTCTAGAAGTTAGCGCCACTATATGCTGTTTGGAATTGAGATGTTGGTCAATTATGACACCTAAATATTTAATATTGCTTGTGCTGTCCAGTTTTGAGCAAGTACAGAGGCATCCAAGAGATCGAGGGCCAACACAATTGTGAACTACTATTGAGTAAGCATTCTCAACAGGTTGTGAGGAAATATTGTAGGAGAAAGTGATGTATTTAGTTTTGGTAGTATTAAGTGTCAGGGCATTTGCTCTAAGCCAGTCGGTTACCGAGTTAAAACCAAATTGAGCTTGTGTAAAGATTTCATTCCAACTTGGGGCACTGAATAATAATAAAGAACTGTGTCATCAGCGTAAGATATGATCTTGCCACCAGATAGGGGGAGAGCGCATAGTTGATTAATATAGACAAGGAATAAGATAGTCCCTATGATGCTTCCTTGGGGAACACCATATTCAACCGGTAATTCAGCACTCGTTATTTTGTCAATAGTCACGCGCTGTTTTCTGTCAGAAAGATAGTCCTGTAAAAGTTTGAGCTGTATTCCTCTAATTCCAAGTTCATCTAACTTGTTTAAAAGTATTGGTATGTTTACAGTGTCAAAAGCTTTTGCGAGGTCAAGGAATATTGCCAAACATTTATTCCTCAAGTCCAAATTTGTTACGATGTATTCCGTCAGCTCATCGACTGCGTCGTTTGTCGATAGTCCTTGTCTGAACCCAAATTGGGACGTCGAGAGAAGTTTCTTCGTTTCTAAATAGTTAACATGCCTTTTGTAAATTATTTTTTCTAGTAGTTTAGAGAGAGATGGTAATATGGCAATTGGACGATAATTGTTAATATTGCTCTTATCACCGCTTTTGTAAATAGGTTTTATAAGGGCTGTTTTTAGTACTTTGGGAAACGTTCCTGTTGATAGACAGAGATTAAATATGTAAGTCAGGGGTGAAATCAAATGTAATCTATTTTGTTTAATGAAAGAACAAGGTATTTTGTCAATTCCTGTCGCACAGTCATTTCTTAAAGTCATAATAATATTATCAATTTCGAGTTCGTCAGTGTTGTTTAAGACAAACGAGTGCAGTTGTGAGGCGAGTGACGAAGTAATGGTTGTAGTTGAAAGCGGAAGGTTTTTTTTTTACGCTTTTTCAGCTAAAAGTTTTCCTATACTAGTAAAGAATTCAAGGTGGAGAGCGAGGCGAGATGGTTTCGCAAAAGCATAACCAGCCAGTTTTTTCTTATCTGAAACAAGCCGTTTGGCTTGTACTGCTGCATTCTGGTAGTGTAAAAAGTTGCTTGTGGTCATAGAACAGTTATACAGGATTTCAGCTTCTTTTCGTTTAGCAACAATAGCCGAGCACTCATGATCCCACCATGGGGGAGAGGAAATAAGGCTCCGAGATGTGTTTTTCAGGGGGATAGAAGCCATTGCAGAAGTATTGATATATGCTACAAATGTGGAATAGGTTTCTTGTAGAGACAAATCTCCAATACTGGGTTTTTTTTTGGGATTCTGCAGGGATTGCAGCTCTGAACTTCCAGACATTGACCATACTTTTCCCAGTCTGCCTTAGAGACATTAAATTTTAATTGCGTAGAGTGTTGCCTTGATGGAGTACAGCTGCCTGTCATGGAAATACGAATGGGGAAATGATCACTTCCGAAAGTGTATGGAAGAGTCCTCCAAGTAGAACTGGGCGCTAAGCCAGGAGAGCACAAAGTAATGTCCACAGATCGTCTAGTATCTTGGTTAGGAAAAGATCTGCGAGTAGGAGAGCCGTCATTGATAAAACATAAGTTAAACTTGTCAAAGACATCTAACAGCAAATAAGAAACTGTGTCATTTCTAAAGGAACCCCAAGCTGTGTGGTGGCTATTAAAGTCCCCAAAGATCAGGAGAGGAGAACTGATGGCAGAAAACAGTAGATTAAGCTCAGGAATGAGAGAGTGATGTGAGTGGAGAATATAGACAGACATGAATGAGATATTAAAAGCCCTGATTGCAATAGCATTAATTTCATTAGTACTTTGGTCAGTGAGGGACATTTTGTGGAAAATAGTAGAATGTATTATTAAAATTAGAGTAATTGCGTACCCATCTGCACGATCCTCCCGAACACATGAATAGCCCGGAATGCGGAATATCGATCCCGGAACCAGGCATGTCTCCAAGAGGATGATAATAACAGGCTTAAATTTATTTATAAGAAATATGAGATCAGACTTTTAAGTCTGATACTCCGACAGTTCCACTGCAGAAGAAACAGATGCATTTTTATATTTATTATTATTATTATTTTATATTTATTATTATTATATGTATTATTTAATAGAAGAAAGTTTATTAAGCACGTGGGATGGTAAATCGGTTCAAAACGAGACAGAATATTTAAAAGTGTAGAAACTAATAAATCAAAGAAGTTATCATTGTCAGATGTATTAGCCCTATTTAATAAGGCAGAACCGTTAAGTAAAGAGGAAGTGGGAGTTGCGATTATATCCCTATGGGCTTGTTTTTTTTTTCTCTTATAGTTTGGCATTATGGCGTCCAGCCTTTGGCCATATGCAATTTCCACTGAGTTGCAAATTTTTGATAATTCTTCCAAATTGATTTTTCTTGCTTCTTGAGATTTCAGCGTGGCAGTTGTTGTTGCGGAACTTTGGTTGGGTTTATGGATATTAATATGAAATTAAAAACGGGGAAAGGAAATCGCGGAATAAAAATAAAAGCAAACGGAATTTTGGAAAGGTGATCAATAGGATAGGATAGGTAGTTTATTTATAAGTAAATCTAAGCAATGACGGATGGAAATTATGAAAGGAAATGAGATGATAATAGCTGAAAATAATGATAATTGAATAAATAATAATCTAAATTTTAATATCATTTTTCCTTATAAACTGAGCCAAAACATTGTAAACGGAATAATTATTATACGATAATAACAGAGGAATAGATGTTGGTAAAGGAATTTGTAAAGAAATTATAGATTGAAAAAATGAAGCACGGTCATATCTTGGACAGGAAAAGAAAAGGTGGTTCAGACAGCCAATGTCTTGTTCGCATTCGCACATTGAATCAGATATTATATTAAGTCTAGTAAGATGTTCAGTTGAGCAAGTATGTCCTAATCTCATTCTTGTAATGATTGAAGTAACACGTTTCTCAAAATGTATACGCGAAAACCAGGGTTTGACAGGGATGTCGGATTGTATATCACGAAAATATCTGCCCGTAGCTTTACTGCTTGTTTCCCAGACAGTTTGCCAAGATTCTTTAAGGTAAATAGCAGGTAGTGTAGCCAAGTCATGAGCAAAGTTTCTATATAAATCTACATCGCCGTTATTTATTGCATCTTTAGCTAAGATATCGGCTCTCTCGTTACCTCTAATATCACTGTGACTTGGTATCCACACAAATAATACAGAAAGACCCTTTGAATGGCACTTGTAAAAGGCTTCACGAATTTGACAAATAATTGGGAAAATGTTACCTGATTTAAAAGGGAATTTACATAATGACTGCAGAGCACTTTTACAATCAGAAAATATTATTGTTTTATGTAATTTTATTAAGAGAATGTATTCAACTGCCTTAAGAAGACCTACGCATTCACCAGTGAAAACGGATGTTTCAGGAGGAAGCTTTGTTTTTTGAATGATATTGTATTGAGAATGAAGAACACCCACTCCTACGGCCGAGTTATCTAGTTTAGAGGCATCAGTGAAAATATGGTTGTAGGAATGCCAATTAATATCTAAGTTAAAGGAAGCGTTAGCAAAACGTCTATTAACTTCACTAAAATCAAAACAGACGTCAGGGGGCAAAATAAGGCATTCATAATGACTACCGTATAATGGGTGAGTGTCAAAACTATGAGTTGGAGCTTGTAATGTAAGATACTTTCTAAAACTATTTATAAGGCAAGGAGTACTTTTGTGAGACCAATAACCAGGTGTATTTATTAGATTGTTTAATAGTTCAAGTTTTTGCAGCAAAGGGTGACGATTAAATTGGATAATGCGGAAAAAGAATTTATCAGCTAAAACTGTCGACGAAGGGCAAGCGGAGGTTCAACGCACTCCACTTGCATCGCATTTATCGGACTTGATTTTTGAACCTTTTCACATTTATTAACAACATAATCACAAAGAGGAGATCCATTCATTTTACAATCAAAAAGAATACCAAGATATTTAACCTCGCCAACAACAGGGATTAGGTTATTATTAAAAGAAACATTTATTGCAGGATGAAGTTTACGCCTTGAGAAAAACACAATGGAGCTTTTGCTAGCAGATAACTCTAGACCATTCGAATCTAACCAGCACTTTAACAATGTCAATTTATTTGATAGTACATTCACGGCTTGGTCACTTAGATTAGATTCAACATATAAAAGAACATCGTCAGCATATTGTAAAATAGAAACTCCATTACCTAAATACCTGTCTAAATCATGAGTGTATATGTTGTACAGTATGGGACTCATAACAGATCCTTGCGGAAGACCTTTATTTATTGTCCTCTGTAAAGAATATTCATAATTTATAACATTAATAGTTCTATTGTTTAATAAATTTATAATGAAGTTAGATAATAATGGTGGAACCTTTAAACAATCTAATTTTGTTTTTAAAATTGGAAAAAGAACATTATCATATGCCGAACTGATGTCTAAAAAGACAGCTAAAATAGAATTACCGATCGAAAAAGCTAATCTTATATCTGTCGTAAATATAGAGAGACAGTCCATGGTGCTTCTACCTTTTCGAAATCCGTACTGATTATTGGGCAACAAATTGTTATGTTCAACATACCAATCCAACCGGGTTTTCACTAAACTTTCAACAGTTTTGATTAAGACAGAAGACAAGGCAATGGGACGGTAAGATGAGCTTTCTGTTGGATTTTTATTTGGTTTCAAAACTGGTAACACTATCTGGCTTTTCCAAGATGGCGAAATTTCACCTGTCAACATGGATGTGTTAATCAACTGTAAATAATAATAAAGGGCAGAATCATCCAAATTAGATAAAAGGGAATAAGTAATTCCATCACTACCAGGAGCAGAGTCTACAGTATTAGACAAAACGCCTCTCAATTCTTTCATCGAAAATGGCAAACTTAACCCTGATTCATCATTTGAAACTAAAACTTTACCAAGAACTATTTGTTGTTGGGCTATCGGAGGGGCTAACTTATCAATGAACTGTTCAGCAATATCAAGAGGTAAGTTTCTTAAAGGGGAATCTTTAAAGGCAGATCTAAATCGACGTATCATGTTCCATACAACAGAAGAGTTGGTACTGGGACTGATGGAATCACAAAATCTACGCCAGCTTTGAAACTTCTTCTCTTTGAGAGTCTTTTTTGTTTCAGACATAATTAACTTGAGCGACTCAAAGTTCTCGATAGTCATACCATATCGATCGATATCGATTCTTCAGCCTCTTTACGCCTTTTAACAGCTGAGGTACATTCTTTATCCCACCAGACAGGGGAGGGGATATGGTTTGAATAACTGTTTTTAATAGGGAAAATTACATCTGCACACTGAGTACTTGGTACTTGGTACTTGGTGCAACGGGCTGGTA
>NW_020653337.1:12921211-12959600 GCF_003589595.1 Hyposmocoma kahamanoa
CAACCGCCTCCAGTAGCGGTTCCTCATTGACAGATGCACACTGAGTAATTAACAAAGCTAAAGCATTTGAATTTTCTATGACATTATTGCAGTTTATATCGGGTAGAGTAGACATCTTTGATTTAATAACCTTTTTAAATTGATCCCATTTATCACCTTGTAAGTTGTATCTATAGTTAGACTTGTATTTCAAGTTCTTTTTACTCTGAAATGGAAAAGTAATGACTATGGGGAAGTGATCACTACCAAAGGTCGATGTCAAGGTCTGCCATGTTAAGGAAAGTGATAGACTAGGAGAACATATTGAAAGGTCAATAGCACTAACAGAGTTGTTGGGGTCAGTAAGGCGAGTAGGAGTTCCAGTGTTCAATAAGGAAAGATTGTTGGTGTCTAATATGTCCAGTATTTGACCTCCATAGCAATTTGATAAGGAGCTTCCCCATACTTGATGTTGACAATTAAAATCACCCATGACTAAACATGGTCTGGGAAGAATAGAAAACAGATTATTAATTTGATTTAATATTAAGGTAGTTGGATGAGGTACATAAATAGAAACAAAAGAAATATTATTTACAGAAGCAGCAATGATTGAATAGTCATCACTATGAGAAGGAAGATTAATTAAAGAAAAGGGATAACAATTGCTAATGAGCAAGGCAACACCGCCATGCCCATCAGTTCTGTCTTCGCGAAGACAGGAAAAGCCTGGGATCTTAAACCTGAACTCAGGTCTAAGCCAGGTCTCAGATAAAGAAATAATAAAAGGATTAAATTTATTTACAATATATATTAAGTCAGATTTTTTATTTACTATGCTTCGGCAATTCCACTGTATTACCGTTGCGTTGGGAGTGAATGTTAAAGTTTTCATTTAAACTTTGAGTTAAGTAAGCAACGTTGGACGGTACAATCATATTAGACTGGGATAATAGATTTATCAAAGATAATATAATATCAACTATGGAAGGCTGAATGCCCTCATTATTAATAAAATTGAACATTGTTCCTCTAGAATTTTCATTGGTCATATTATATTCCTTAGCAAAGTCATTTTGAGCTTTCTGATCATAGCCTGTTCGTTGCTTTGGTGGGTAGGTTTTAAAAACACAGTTTTTTTGTAAGTTGATGGATTAGTACTATGAGAAGTGGAAGTAAAAGAACTACGTGGAGGAGGTGGAGAAGCCAGAATATCAGCATAAGGCTTTGTCACTGCAGAATGAAGTTTGTAAGCTTCAGAATAAGAAATACTATTTTGAGCCATAGACACTTTTATACGCCTCTGCCTTTCATATTCTGGACATGACTTGCTAGTAGCTAAATGAGACCCAGAACAGTGACAGCACTGAGCGTCACCTTCATCTACAGAACATGATTCACCTGAGTGATCCTGCCCACACTTAAAACATCGAGGCTTAGAACGACATTGCAATTTAGTATGTCCATACCGACAACAATTATAGCATTGGACAGTTGGAAAGATGTACAATTCTACTTGAAGAGCATTATAAAACATAAATATTCTTTTTGGTAAAACTTGCCCATCAAAGGTCACAACTACAGTTTGGGAGGGTTTCCACGTAGTTTGATTGTCAACAGTCACCTTATAGTTTAAACGTCTTATCTTAACAATATCTCCACAACCAATAGGAACTGACATACTTTCTTTCACTTCTTCGGGGATTAGGTCTGCAGGAACTCCACGAACTAGGCCCATTCTGGTAATGCTGAAGGTAGGTATAAAAGCTTTGTAATTGCTAGCTACCAAACTAGTGTCATTCAAGAAAAAATTAGCGCTCTGGAAGTCTGAGAAGGATAGGGAAACTCTGTTCCTGCCAATCTTTTTCACACTACCATTAATGTTTTTAAAACCATTCTTTTTAAGAAAATATCCAAAGTGAACTGGGTGTATAGAGGTTCCGTCATTAAAGGAAGTGGTTAATCTTTGTACATGAACTACATACGGAGAGATATCTTGATGCTCAAACAATCGGCGGCCTGGCAAATCCTGGTCTTTCTGGGTAGTGTTAGTATTCGTAGAAGAGGTAGGTATGGGAGCAGCAACAGGCTGAACCGGGGAAGATGATGGGGGCCTCAAGAAAACTTCTGTAGTACTGTTAAACTTGGTACCGCAAATGTCGCTATCTGAACAACCACATCCATTGTCTGATTGAGACTTATGCTTACGTTTCTTCTTATTGCAATGTTTGCAAATTTTACGCTGCCGAATACGTTTTCTTCCTTTTAGAGAGTTATCAGTATGGTCCGTGTCCATACTGGAATCATTGGAGGCAATAATCACGTTTCTACCAACTGAGGGGACTGTGCCCCCTGGATCAGGGGGCTCGTCCATTTTAGGTGAAAGGAAAAATGATAAAACTCACCAGATGACGATGACTATTTACACAAAAAACAATATATTCAATCAAATAAATAGTATTTACACAAATACTACACTCCTGACCACCTAATTACAATTATTATTAAATATTCAATTTCTAAGCCGAAAAAATTAACCCGCCTAAATCGAGCTTTCCCGCGCTTTTTTTTCTATGGGCTTGTTTGTCATAGCCTGAGGTTTGGCTAGGGTACTTTGCTTTCTGATTTATTGTAACAGTTTCTCTGTATGAAGTGGTACCTGCGAAGGAGGAGAATTTATGTAGGGGACAATGAGACAGATGATATATGTGTGGGTGCAGATGCAACGTTGACCAAAGGTCGCTTGACGGCTTTGAAGCGGGCAGAGGCTTCCCAGTAGGATACTTTTTCTTGGGACATTACAAGCTTTATTGACTTTTGTCGTGAAAGTTCAGGACAGTTCTTGTCATTAGATTGGTGCAGAGCTGAACAGTACAGACATAATCGATCGATCGAAGGGATTTTTTCTGAGTGTTCGATCTTTGTATTAATCATTATAACAAACTAGTGGAGTAATTTCACAAAAAATAATTGAATATTAATTTAATAAAAATTTAAAATACAGCAAATAGCGACATCTCTCGCCAGGACTGGTAACTGTAAAGGTACTAACTGGGTGATAAATTTCTCATAGATGGCGTTACGACTAAAAAGTCATTGAAAAAAACCAAATACAAAGACACGACGCAAGCACATAGAAAAATTCATGAGGTCCGCTGGTTCGTTCCGTGGCTTAGTTGGTATAGCGTCTGGCACGGTAAGCTTGAAGACGTCGGTTCGAATCCGGCCGGATCGAAGGAATTTTTTCCGAGTGTTCGGTCTTTGTATTAATAATTAGTACTGACATGTTGGGGTAGTAACATTACATGATTTCCCGGGGTGAGGTTGGGCGCATTTATAGCACCGAGGTTTAGATCGGCATTGTGCTTTGACATGGCCAAAGCGACAGTATTTCAAGCACTGAATGGTGGAAAGGAGATAGTTTTCCACAGGGATTGACCAGAAAATGTGACTACGACAGATTGGGTGGGAACCCACTCAGTAGCATTATTGTGCGTTACCTTCCTGCTGAGACGATTCCTTCGGGATCCTAAAGCTATACTTAATAATTCTAATTACATGTATTAAGTTAGAATTTTTTTAACAAAATTTTCCTATTTATTCGGAAAAATTGGTGTTGCAATAAAACGTCGTGGGTCGAATCGGCAATATTGCGGACATTGGATTTTTCACGATACCTCTCTTAAAAATGCCAATCGAGATGCCTATTATCCTAATTAAATATTGTCATGTCACATTTTCAGATCCAATGATTCAATCCAAGATTTTGTCAGATCCAATGTCCGCAATATCGCAGATCCGACCCACTGTGGGTCGCAAAGTTAAAATAAATATACCAGCCTGTCCCCAATTACGTCAATTTTTAATGTTCTTAAGTGATTTCCCCAATCCCGTAAAGGTCCTGGGACCTAAAAAATATGGTCGTAAGGCAGTCTCCATTTTTGTCAATGTTCCTCGAAGTTTAGGTAAAAAACTCTACCTAATCCGATCCCTGCTTATAATACACGCTTATTTTCCCATTTGTAATATTTGTATGTATGTATCTGCCCAAGTCTTTATTATTTCGTTTATAAATTACATTTTTTGTACAATTACATAATTTGTACCAAATTCGACATAATAATATAGGTAGGTATATAAAAATTAATTAATATTTACAATAAAGGCTGCTCCATTACTCTTGTATACAAATAATTTTCAGTTGAAACTAAATATGGTGCATTTTGTTAAGTTTCCAGCAGAAGCTGAATATGGTGTTTTTGGGCTCTTAAATTGTTGCAAGCAAAATTAGGCAGTATTACAATGTCGTTACAATTAAAATTAAATGTTTTAGGTTTTTTTTTATATTTCGTTACACGTCACTACGTATAGGTTAACTTCGGACCTTTTTTCGTGGATTTTGTACTAGACCCGACGTTTGTTAGTAGGTCAAGGCTCAATTTATATTGTGGCGGGACGGAATGGAAGCGAATTTTTGTAACGATATCGCTTCCATGCCATTCCAACGCAATATAAATTGAACCTAGGTGATACAATATATTATATTGATGATTTTATAAAATATATATTATTATACAGTATGTTAGTTTAAACGAGGGACATATTCAAACCCACAATAGTGTATGCTTACATGAACCTAACAAACATATAAACGAAACAAAAACACTGATAAATAACAGACAGAACCATAAAAAAAAAATCACAAAAGTCTCAAAACGTGTATGCACCCTAGCGCCAACGCAACGATTTAATATTATCTCAGATATTCATGTGCGGTAGAATCCATTTTCCCTTCATACTTTAAACCTGGCTTAGGACAGGCAAAAATATCTAGGTAGGTACGAAACATTAAACAATTACAGTGCACATGTGAATTGTGATTCGCAATAATTTAAGACAAAGTTATTATCCTTACTTAGTATTTTTGGCGTATTTAAAAAATGGAATCACACTTATTTACAATGATTAACTTGATTGACTATTTACAATAATTAATTTGATTGACACAATAATTTTAAACTAATCTTAAAAATTGTTCGAAATGCGCACCTCCTCGTGATATGCATAGTTCAGCACGTTTTCGCAAATTGTCCTTAACGCGGTTAAGAACAAACGGATCACTTCTTACACTATTAAAAGCGTTCGTGATACGTACCTTTAACTCTTCCCGGTTTGAGTACTCCGTAGCGTACACAATTCTTTTCACTTCACCCCATAAATAAAAGTCTAATGGAGTGAGATCTGGAGAGCGAGCAGGCCATGGCACTGGCCCACCACGACCTATCCACCTGTCACCAAAATTAGTGTCTAAAAACTCACGTACGCGCACCTGATAGTGCGCGGGCGCTCCGTCGTGTTGGTAAAAGAGGTTTCGGTAAACACTAAGAGGCACATCGTCCAACATTTCATCCACCACACTGTTTAAAATGTTAAGGTATGATACACTATCAAGTCTTCCGTCAATAAAGTACGGGCCTATTAAACGATTATTTAAAATACCTGCCCACACATTAACACTAAATCGGTGTTGATAAGCGTCCTGTCGCGTAACATAAGGATTTTGATCACTCCACCAATGTTCATTGTGCACATTAAATATCCCCATTCGTGTAAATGTGGCTTCGTCGGTAAATAAAATGTTTTTGTCTAAATTAGACAAAAACCAGCGGCAAAGGTTCACCCGTGGTTCGTGGTCGTTGACCCCAAGTTCCTGAACGGGTCTAAAATGGTATGGGTGCATTCCTTCTTCATGCATCAGCTTCCACACAGTCCAGTGTGATACACCGAAACGTCTTCCAGCATTTCGAGTGCTTTCTTGTGGGTGATGCTCGAAGTATTCCAAGATGGCTTCTTGGAGATGAACTGGGTATGGCTCCCTTCCTCGTCCTTGGGCATGTGTCGGTACGGTAAACTGACCGAACGTTCGCAATCGTTGGTTGACACCTAGCATAAGGTTGTATGACGGAATCTGGCGGTTGGGAAACATCTCTCGGTACAAATTAATAGCTCCTCGTACACTATCATTCGACAACGCGTAGGTACGAACCATATCCCAATATTCTTCATTGGAATATTGATAAGACGGCATTTTGACACGTTACGTACGGAACACACTAATCGCGAAGTAAGCGGGGTTGTTTTAAGATACGCGGAAGCGCAATTAACATACGGAAATAGCGGCGCACTCGCAAAGACTGCGGTCAGCGCGGGCGCGTGTCCTGTCGGCGCATCGGGTACTACACAAAGGAAAGGGGCGGGGCTTACGCTCTGTTTACAAGTTCACTTGCGCGCTCAGTGTTCATGATGATGTATTTTATTGGACAATTACGTCAAAAATTTAGGTTATAGGTTTTTTACATATTCGGGACGAGAATCGAATACTGAATACCCTCCCTCAATAAGTCCCTTGTTTAACCTAACACACTGTATATTCATATATATATATTTGTATAATGAAACAGATTATTGTTATAGGTTTAAGAATAAACCAAACTTGACATTTGATGATGTGACCATGGAACCAGATCAAGTTTTTGAGTTACATAGAGACAGTCAAGGGAACTTGGAGTACTCCCCAAAGTAAGTCTTTGAAGTCCTATTACTACATTAAGCTTAATTTCATTGAGACTGGCTCAATGATCACAAAAGATATGTTATGTTCATAGTTATATATGGCTAAAACGGCTGTTTGTCGATAATGAATTATACTGTTGTGCGATTTTTTAATAATTCTGTAATAGTAAACTTTTGTCAGATAACTTTTTACTCAGCTGTTTTGTAGTTTTGCAAATAGTGCCTTTCCCTATTAACCCGGCGAGTATGAGGCAGGGTATCTCATACCCAGACCTTCACTTAAAGTTATTTATTGTTTTTAATAATTATCTAACAACACTGGCGCGTTGAGTAGCTGGAGTGTGTGGTGTGCGGGAGGGGATAGTGGCGTGGTCGCAGTGTTTCGCAGGACGCCGAACGAGATATTCGCGCTCAAACCTCTCTCGGGTATGTCATACCCTGCGTCATACTTAATGTATTTTTTTTATGTAAAATGTTTTTACACCTTATTTTATTTTTTTTTACATTTAATTTTTTACATTTAATTTTCTTATATATTGTTTTTAGTATATGGTGAAAAATGAATATTGAGGCACAAGAAAATCGGATCAGGGCCATGCTAGAGGAGGTGGAAACTGATTCTTCATATGAATCGAGTTCAGAAGGGGAAACCGATCACTGTAGTGATCATAATGTGAATTCTGACACGGAGCAGGAGGCCGATGATCCAGTTGATCTCTTATCTAACTCCGGGCAAGAAACAGTGGTAGCAAACGAAACTTACAGTGACTCCGATGATGACGTACCACTGTCTGCTCTCGGATCCAGAATGTTTTGTTCTAGACAGGTTGGTGGATCTTATTATAGTTCTAAAGACGGTACAAAGTGGTATAAAAACTGCCAGCGCCCGAATATAAGGCTTCGGTCTGAAAACATAGTTACCGAACGGGCTCTAGTAAAGACTGGTGCAAGAGATGCTGACACAGAGAGTAAATGCTGGAATATTTTTGTCACTCAAAGTATGCTAGACGAAACGTTATTACACACGAACTCAGAAATTCGTAGAAGTCAAGTCAAAAGTAATGACCCAAATGCTGTCCACAAGAAAGAAATCACTATGAGTGAGTTAAAGGCATTCATTGGTTTGTTATATATAGCAGGCGTCACCAAGTCGAATCGTCAGAATTTGAAGGACCTGTGGCGAACTGATGGTACTGGTGTTGACGTATTTCGTACCACCATGTCGCTGCAAAGATTTTATTTTCTTCAGAATAGCATTCGATTTGATGATAAATCGACGCGTGAAGAACGCAAAAAAACGGATAACATGGCAGCTATCAGAAGCATGTTTGATCAGTTTGTTCAATGCTGTCAGAACGCATACACTCCGAGCGAATTCTTGACCATCGACGAAATGTTGCTTTCGTTCCGAGGACGGTGCCTATTCCGCGTCTACATCCCAAACAAACCAGCGAAATACGGGCTTAAAATATTCGCTTTAGTGGACGCCAAATCCTTCTATGTTTTAAACCTTGAAGTATATGCAGGCAAACAGCCATTGGGACCATATGCGGTCAGTAATACAGCTTTTGATGTAGTGGAGAGGCTCATTCAACCAGTATCACGTTCACACCGTAACGTCACATTTGATAACTGGTTTACTAGTTACACATTAATGCTACATTTACTTAATGAGCATCGTCTTACATCGACTGGAACTGTCCGAAAAAATAAGAGACAAATTCCCGATTCTTTTACCAGAACTGGTAGGGAACCTGCAACTTCACTCTTCGGATTTCAAAAGGACATTACAATTGTTTCCTATGCGCCTAAAAAAAACAAAGTCGTTATAGCTATGTCCACAATGCACCATGACAACTCAATAGATCAATCTACAGGTGAGAAAAACAAACCAGAAATTATAACGTTTTATAACTCAACCAAAGCTGGTGTGGACGTGGTAGATGAATTGAGCGCCAGTTACAACGTTTCTCGAAATAGTAAACGTTGGCCCATGACGTTGTTCTATGGGATTTTGAACATGGCTTCTATCAATGCTTACATTATTTATCAAGCAAATAAAAGTGCTACTGTAAAGAGAACAGAATTCATTCGCAATTTGGGCCTATCGCTGATATATGAACATCTAGAATCAAGAAAAGAAAAAAAAAACATCCCATTTCACATTCGTCAGCGAATCACAAGT
Organism: Hyposmocoma kahamanoa; assembly: GCF_003589595.1. Taxonomy (NCBI): domain Eukaryota; kingdom Metazoa; phylum Arthropoda; class Insecta; order Lepidoptera; family Cosmopterigidae; genus Hyposmocoma; species Hyposmocoma kahamanoa. The sequence continues at coordinate 12,929,949 of NW_020653337.1, forward strand.
CAGCTCGGTGATCCTACACCTGGAGCCTCTGCTAATATGCCTGGGCGGTATGTGAGATGTCGCGAATGTCCAAATAAGAAAGATCGGAAGACTAAATATATATGTAACACCTGCGCAAAGCCCATCTGTATGGAACACGCAAAATTTTTATGCCAAAATTGTGCTGATCTCAATTAAAGTGTCTTACTATATTTTTAAGAGAAAAAAAATATATATTACATTTTTTTATTACAAGATCTCATTAATTTTAAGTTTGAATTTGATTTTCATTATTTAGAATAATATTTTGTTTAGTTTTGTTAGGTTTTGGAAACCTTTATGATTTTGTTCCTTTAATTACAATGTTTAAAAAGATATAAATAAATAATTAATATTTCACTATAACAACACTTTTTTTTATTTTATTTCATTAATGAGACGTTAGTTACCTAATACAAACAGTAAAAAAATATTATATATCATATAAAAATTTTCAAGCGTACATTTAATTCGGGTATGTCATACCCTGCCTCATTCTAGGTGTAACATTTTCTCACCTCATACTCGCCGGGTTAATGGTTACATTTCTTACATTTTTCGAAACTTAATCTTTTCGCGTAATATGTAAGTATCTTGTGTTTTGAAGGCAATAATCGTAACTTTTGAGGAAATTCATTTCATTTCAAATTTATTGATTTTAACTGCCTGTCGATAACTAATATTAAAATCTACATTATTCCAATCGCATAAAGCACAAAATCGTAGCTTCTAATGTGTGACTAACAATAACATAATAGATAACAATAAAATGAACGAAAGTGCACTTTATTTTGTGCATTGAAAGATTATAATCGTAAGATTTGCAAATCGTAGCATCATCCATACATTTGATTAGCGCCATTTCTCTCTCACTGCTTATTTGCTATTGCATACTGCTTGTTCGCGCGACGTAATCGCAACAGCAGAATAGCAGTATAACAACAGCAGAATAGTAGTATAACAACAGCTGTTTAGACAGTTGTTCGATAGTGAGTTATACGTTGCGTAAGAATAATGCATTACATTATTTTCTATTGTGTAATAATGACCACTTCTACATAGTAACACAGACACATTAAATCTTTCGCACAGCTTATACAAACTGTACATGCTTACAAATTTTGGTTATGAGTAGTACAAAAGATAGGAACAGATTGAAATAAAAGTAATAGCCATATTTTAAAGGCTGCGCGGTATCATTTCATGGATCAGACTGAACATTTGAAAAAGCTTGTAAAAGATTATGATTTCATGGAACAAACTGAACATTTCAAAAAGCAGCTAGAAAGTAAAACAAATTAATTTTGTTATTAAACAAATGAAACATTGGCTTGCAGTTAATAACCTGCTTTTTCATGAGAAAAAAGTAATTTAGCGAAATATTATAGCGCCGACGATGCGCTTATACGCGCTGTAAACTCTTGCGACTAGAACCGACTAATTCGCGACTTTTTCCGAGTGCAATCAGATCTAAGCTAGGAGCTGTGGTTTTCGAGATTCAAAAATGATGCCGATGGAATTAGCTTATTCCAACGTGGACAATAAAACACCTTAATAACTTCAAAACGGCGTAAATATAATAAAATTTTCAAAAACTCGACCATGGTTACGCTGGAATAAGGCACGCCGTTCATTCCTTTGCTTGACGAGGACTAATGGCAAGACACTTCAATTAGGACATTTTCGAATCTTCACGTATCTATATCATTGTGTAGGCTCACATTTGTTGGCTACAACATACATTCAGACCTGCTTTAAGTAGGTGCTTTATTTTTGCTGATTGCTTAGCTCTTCTTGTCAAACTTTAATAAAGTAATTTGGAATTATTAATTACTTTTTAGGCAATTTATTAATTGTAATCGTTTTTGTTTTTTTTTTCAGGATTGTCACATTTTCGTCGGTAACGCATCTTACTATGCATTTTCCGTGCAACTTTGGGGCAGACACTACAAAAATTTATTATATAGGGTTAAGAGGAGAATGGACTCCTGGACATAGGCATGGGGTAACTATTTGCACTTATGAAGCAAGGCCAAATCTAGATGATCACAAATTAAAACATCTAGATTCTGTCACCAAACACATTGAATAAATTATAACTAATACCAGTTGTACATAAATAGTTATTTTATGAATAACTTGTGAAGTTAATTTTGAAATAAAAAACTGTAAAATTTATATAATCTTTTTTAATTCTTAAAAACTACTACCATACCTTTCAAGTTTATAAACTTTACACATTTGATAGATAGAATCTTTGTAATTTTTGTGAGGTCCACTTAAGTATACTGAACATGATTTCAAGTTCTTTTTGATTATTTACTTAAAAATTATAACAATACGTATTTAATATTGCTTTTGTTATTTACAATTTATTATGGCAGCAGTTTAACAAAGGTAAAAACCCTGTTCAATGTTAAGTATTTATATAATTATATTTATATTATATGCAAATCAGATTTTGGAAATACAATACATACATACATTTATTTTGTGTTATTTATTAACATACATAATATGAAATTAATTTTTAAATTAAAATAAATTTTAATTTAAAAATTTACTTTAATTAAAATATTTTTTTATTAAAGTAAATTTTAATTTACTACATAATTACTATAAGGCTTTAATATTATTAACAGTGGCAGTGTTTAATATTCTACGTCATCAGCATACATTCGCACGTCGAAATAGACATTCTATGTCGTACACACTCTACGAAAAGTTACTCGTGTCAAAGTAAGTATCAAAGTACTAAAGCTCTTCATTGCAGTAAACGCTATTATTAACAGCTACCTAATTAATGAACAGATGCCTAAATACAGTACAGAATAATGGAGTAAGTTTCTAATTGTACGTTTGTAGATGGATTTTAATGCAAGCAGGTATTATAGTCACTATGCCTAGATATCACACATTAATTGTATCACTGTCTTTGATTGTCACCTACAAGACGATATCCCCTGCGATGGGTCCGCTGCCGTGGCCGCCGTGGGTTTGGCCTGCGAACCGTTTGGGGTACTCTACCTAAGTTGCCTGTCGGATACGGTTGCAAATTATGTACTTGTCTTCTCATGCATACGGCACATCTGAAATGTTATGCAAATATCAAGTAAGCTATTTGGGAACGCAGCGATAGGCGATAATATAGGTGTTTCATTAAATGGGACCACTAGTATTTTAATTACATGTACGTAAGTGTACAATGTATATGTAGTTGATTAACAAATATACCTGCTGACTTTCGATACTTGATCAACTTTCAGCGTCTGCTGGTCAGGTTTATCAAACATCTTATTGTCGTCAACGGTGGATAGCCAATACGATACTGCAGTTGCGAAATAGTTGCAGCGGCCAAGTCCATTGCATTCGATGCATGGTCGTGATCGGAAGTCGCGCAAACACGATCCCGGGGATATCAGACTTTGCCCTGCGGCGTCTGTCCCTGCTGTGTGCTGGTAAAAAAGGAAAAAGAAAGATTTGCAACGTTGAAGTCTCAGTGCCATAAAAATTTAATTACGTACGAATGTAAAATGAAATGAAAAATACTAAGTACAACATTTAAGTATAACAATTCTTACCATTAAGAAACTATACCCAATCCATAACTGATCCCAATTGTCTGGGCATGTCGGAATAAAGTTGCTCTGACTGTGAATAGCTATTGTTCTCGTCGCAGCTTCGCATACTTGGCATCTGCAATGGGACGACGAACGTTTATGTTCATGTTACAGGCGTGGATAAAAATGTTCCTCAAGAGATTAGTATGTGATAGTAACATAAGTTCTATATTGAGTATGTTCCGTGACAACATGCTGTCTGCCCTCCGCTGACAAAAAACGCGGATAAGTGACAAAATATTTTTTTGAGAAATATCATAAATACCATAACCCAGTTTTAGAATATTGAAATTGTTTAATGATATTTCAGCTATGCATCGTTAAAAAAAAAAAGGGTAGGTCCCGATAAGTCGAACACGTGAATAAATTTTAACTGTTTTTAAAAGAGAATGTTGTTTTTTTTTCTATTAAAACTGATATTTGACCATTTATCACTTAGCCGCCTAGACGGCAGCTGTACACTTTAGGTTTCAGAGGAACGAGTCTTTGTCCGTACCTACTCGTTTTATTTAATACAAGTAGATATAGTGACAATTTTAATTAAAGGTTTAAGTACTGCATTATATTAAGTACAAAAACTCTCTGACATTGTGTTAATATATATAATTAATTGTGTATGTAGAATGCCTCTGATTAACTTACCGAGATATGTAATTTCTAACGTCTCTTGATTGTATAGGAGTCATTGCCATGGGCATAGGCTCTTGAGTTGACAGCCAGAAACTATAGTCTTCTCTTTGTGCGAAATCACAAACATCATTCAAATTGCAGAACATATATGGCATAGTAGAAAATCTTCGAAGGCAACTTCCTGGGGCACCTAAAATTATGACAAAATGAAGATTTTGCATTAGGTACCTAGTTACGATTATTACCATACCTCACTTTTAGAGTGTAACAAAAAGGTCGTCAGGTCTTCTTTGTATACGAATTTATGAGAAAAATATTACTTCAAAATGTGCATAATCAATCGCACACGTGAGCCATACTGAATGTTCCTGAAACTGGCCACTTGTAAAAGAAACGAAAAAAAATACGAAATTTGAAAAAGGAACTCTGTGAGGAGGTTACTTTTTACTTTATGAGACTGTCATTTGTTTTTTCCTTTTCATTGTGTTGTCGTTTTCAAAACAAAGTCGCTATTACAATGAATTTCAGTCGTGACAATTTTCGGGTCATGATTTTGAACGATTTTCGATGTGGCTTAAGTCATTAAGGATCGTATTCTAGAACTCTACTTAATGCTCAAGTCAGGATTTGAGTATGATTTAAAGAACTCGAAATCATACTCAAGTCCCTGCCATTAGGGTCGTATTTCCAGTGCTTGAAATCATACTCTGATCCTGACTAGAGCAATGAGTGGAGTTCTGGAATATGACCCTAAGGGGCGTATTCCAGAATGCTATTCAATGCTCAAGTCACGACTTGAGTATGATTTCATACACTAGAAACCATACTCAAATCCTTGCCATTAGAGTCGTATTTCCAGTACTTGAAATCATACTCAAGTCCGGACTTGAGCATTAAGTAGAGTTCTGGAATACGACCCTAATGGCAAGGACTTGAGTATAATTTCTAGTGCTTTGAATCATGCTCAAATCCTGACTTGAGCATTGAGTAGAGTTCTAGAATACGACCGAGAGTTGTCAGAGACTGAGACAGAATACGACTCTTAATCAATTGGCATTTGGAGATGAAATCCTATGTTGTAAATCCGTGTATTAGTAGTTCACTGAATTTAGATAGGACGTGATCATATCTACAAGACAATGTACGTGAATTAATACGATACCGTACGTACCGTACTTATTGAACCTGACAAAAAAATTACTTGTCAGCAAATTCGCACTACAGTAGGCATGGGAATGGAGCCAGGTGCAAAAGATATTGCGTATACATGAAATTTTGCACTCGATGAATACCGCATAATTTAATGGAATACCAGAAACGACTACGTGTAGAGTGGCGCCGTAAAATAATAAAAAAAGTTTAATGGAGGACAATAATTGGCTGTATATAATACCGTGACAGGTGACGAAACCTGGGTGTACTGATTTGAACCGGAAAGAAAAAGTCAGTCCGCAGAATGGGTCATTTCTGGTTGCCGACCAAAGATAAGAAAAGTCAGAGCATTGGTAAGAAAATGGTTGCTTCTTTCTGCAATAAATTAATTATTAATAATTATATTAGATATTACACTATTGTAGCGCTTGAAGACCAATGGACAGTAACTGTAAATTGGTATGTAAACACCTGCTTGCCCAGAGTGTTAGAAAAAATTCAGGAAAAGCGTCCTCGAAGCAATCCCGTCCTTCACCACGACAACGTCTCTGCACATTTCGCTAAGGTAACTAATGTACATTTAAAGGCCCTAAAATTGGAGCTGATGACCCATCCGCCATACAGCCCAGATCTTGCACCATGAGATTTCTTTTTATTTCCAAAAATCAACGATAAACTTAGAGGTTTCCGATTTACAGACTCGGATGCTGCGGTGAATGCGTTCCACAAACCATTGTAGAGGTCCCTACGGAAGACTGGTTCCACTACTTTTCACAATAGTTCCAACAAATGCAAAATACTATGCTTTGAAAAACAAGAAATCTATTTTTTATAAATATAATATCTGGTCTTACTTATCAGAATCCAGAAACTTTCAGTATGGCCTATGTATAAGTAATATAGTAAAGGGTATCAACATTACTTTGCGCGAACTTAAAATTAGTGTTTTGCTAAAGTTGTATGTTATCATAAGTACAATCATCAGCTGAGGTATGATAAGAGCTTTTCGTTAGACTCTCTTTACAAAAGAATAAAAATAGCTTACCCAGATCTTGTCCATGCGCTTTAGCATTAGCTACAATATGCATCAGAGAATAGCCCTCCCAAAGGGGCAAAGTTCCTATTGGACATTGTGGAACCGCTCTGGTTTGTGAATGAACGGTGAAATAGAATCCTCTAGATTTTGGTATTACAGATGGAGCCGCAGGTCCAGGGACTCCTTTTTCACCCGTTTGTCCTTGTAATCCTCTTACACCTGGGAAACCTTTTAGGCCTTGTAAACCTTGACGACCAGGAGGTCCAGGGTTGCCAGGATAACCCGCGTCACCTCTAACACCTTTGGAACCGGGAATACCATTTGGACCGAAATCACCAGGCCTGCCATCTACACCTGGTATTCCTTCAAAACCTGGCAAGCCAATTGAACCGGTAGGTCCAGGATGTAAGTCGGTTGCACTAATCATTTCTCCTTTATCACCTTTCATACCTTTGTTACCGGGATAACCAGTATTGCCCGTTGGACCTTGGTCACCTCTAATACCCATGGGACCTTGTTCACCTTGTAACCCAGGATAACCATCTCTCCCAAAGTTACCAGTCACGCCCTTATCACCAACAACGCCTTCAAATCCTATCCATCCCGCTTGACCACGTTCACCTTTGGGGCTAATACTATAACCTGGGTTCCCGACATTACCCTTGACCCCAGGGAATCCGGGTGCTCCTTCCATACCACGACGACCTGGTATGCCTGGGAATCCCATTTTACCAGGTCTACCATCCATTCCTTTAATACCCTTTGACCCTTGGAAACTCAGGCCGGGGCGACCTTTTATGCCTTTAGGTCCATCAGGACCGAATTCGCCTGGTGCGCCTTTTTGTCCCATAGGTCCATACCAACCGGGAAGTCCATCAATGCCGGGTTTGCCTGGTTCACCATTTTCGGCATTAATGCCTTCTAAACCAGGCAATCCTGGAGGACCTATATCACCAATGGGACCTTTAATACCAGGCAGACCATCGTCACCGGTCTCTCCTTTTAAACCTATATCCCCTTGCTCGCCTTTTCTGCCCTTGATACCTGGATAGCCAGAGTAACCTTTTTCTCCTTTCTCTCCAGGAGATCCCGTCAAACCCATATCTCCCATATCACCTTTTGTTCCGCTGTGAAAGTAATTTGGACCAGGGTCTCCTCTAACTCCCTTTTCACCCTGTAGTCCGCGTTCACCGTCAGGTCCTACATACCCTATATCTCCAGGAAGCCCGGGTATACCCATGCGACCAGGTTCACCATCAATTCCTCTGTCACCTTTAATTCCCGGTCTTCCTGTCGGTCCGATTATACCTCTGTTTCCTTTTAATCCATCAAAACCAGGTTTTCCAGGGCGGCCGTAAGCGCCAGGCCATCCATCGTCTCCGATTTCACCTGCTTCCCCCGTGGGGCCGAATTCGCCTGCGTCTCCTTTATCTCCTCGAAGTCCAGTTTTTCCAGGTGCTCCAGGATTACCTTTCTCTCCTTTGTTACCTTCATATCCTCCGATTGCTACGCCTGTATCTCCGATGTCTCCCTTTTTTCCTTTGAGACCGTCAAAACCAGGACGCCCTGAATACCCCGGAAGTCCTGGTTCTCCCAAATCACCCTTCATACCGCTGTAAGCATCATCACCTTTGAATCCTTTGGGGCCCGGAAAGCCATAGGCACCCATTACTCCTTTTGGACCGGGCTTACCGTCGAAGCCAGGTCTACCGGGTGAACCAAGATCTCCTCGGATACCTTTGAGTCCTGGTAAACCAGGGGGCCCGGGTTTTCCCGTGCGTCCAGGATATCCCGGACCTCCAGGTTCACCTCGTTGGCCAATTTCTCCAGCCAAACCTGGTTTTCCCATCAATCCTCGAAAACCTATATTTCCAGGTGGCCCTGGTGCGCCGGGCCAACCCCGTACTCCTCCACGGCCTGCTTCTCCCTTTGCTCCTTTCGGTCCTATATCACCAGATATTCCATTTTTTCCCTGTTGACCTGGTTCTCCAAGTATACCTCTGGAACCTGGTAACCCCGGTCGACCAGGTAATCCTGGGGCACCTTGTATTCTATCTCCAGAGATACCTTTACGGCCCTGTTAAAATTAATTAGTATATTTATATAATTATAATGTAGTAGCCCATTGGCTAGAGTATACTTGAAACATGCTGAGGGAAAATGTTACAGGGACGTAAAACGAGTTTTATTTATTTATTTACAAATTAATTATAATGTAATTTTTAAATTTATTGAATATCACGATGTTTTAAAGTGAGTCTTCTGAGTGAAGAAATAGATTTCTCACTCATGGCGCTACGGCAGAAAACCTACAACAAAGACCTGCAACAAGCACATAGAAAAAATCGTAAGGTCTGGTGATTCGTTCCGTAGCTCGTGCTCTGGTGCTCTGGTTCGAATCCAGCCAGAACGAAGGAATTTTTCTTAGTGTTTGTGTTTCTTTCAAAATCTTATTAAATAATATATAAATAATAAGAATTTACCGGTGATCCTTCAGGTCCCATTAATCCGATATCTCCAGGTGGACCTGTTTCGCCTTTATTTCCAATAGGTCCAGCTCGGCCCGGAGTACCAGAGTAACCGGGTTCTCCTTCGTTACCACGTTCACCGGGAAGTCCATCGCGACCCTTCTCACCAGGTAAATTACGCGGTGCGATATCGCCTCGAAAACCTTTCTGCCCTTTTGAAGCTGGAAGGCCATTGATCCCTCGTGGCCCTGGGTTTCCTGGTTCACCGTATGGACCCATATCACCTTTTTCGCCGACAAACCCTTGTATTCCAGGAACTCCCTGCGGCCCGCTGGGGCCGTCTCTACCTTTGTCACCCTGCACGCCTTTGAATCCATTGAAGCCAGTGTCTCCAATATCGCCTTTACTGCCTTTATACCCTGTAAATTTATAGTGTACATATACATATTATTATTGGTTTAAAGAAATTTGGTATTTCCGTTATGTTATTTTAATATCTAAATGCACTTACGAACGGCAATATTTAAGTAGCATAAAAGTGATGCGTAATTATTCGAAAAAATTCAAATAAAAAATTTTTCCAAATATTTTTTCTAAATTTGCAAAAAAATGAAAATATACGATTCGAACAGTCATATAATGTTCTACATTTAGATGTATCTATTGTAGTTTTATTTAACATGGATTATAAAATAAAATTGAGATGTTACAAGCAAGTTAGATTAAACGAGATTTGAAATGATCGAAACATAGCAAAAAAAAAAAACAGAATCAAAAGCGAAAAAAAATAGTCTTCGTCTGTTGCTGATGTCTTTGTTGCATCGTTTTTGCAAACAGAGTCATCATCGTGATTGCTATATGTGTCGATAAATAGCGGCTCCTGAAATGCTTTATGAACTTTACGGTGAAAGTGCCTATTATTTTCTTATAAAGTATTCGAAAGTATTCGAAAACAGTTAAGCGTGTTTGTATCGCAGCTAAATCAATATTTACAAATAATATATTCAAGAACAAGGCGGATGCAGTAAAGACGACTTGTAACATTATAAACAGCGAAACTGTAAGAGTTAAGCCTCGCAACTTAAAGATGTTAAAATATATAATTTTTTTAATTATCAATGTTCCAATCTCCAATAAGTCGTTAATGTCGTCACGTACCGCCGCTGACTCCTTACTAAAAGAAAATAGTCTTACTGGTTTATAGTTTAATGTTGTAGGAAAGGTGTACGAAATGATCCTTTGAGGTAAGATGATCCTTTTCAATTGTACCGAATCTAGTAACGTCCCTTAGACATTTTCTTTGGTAAAATGTAGGCCCCCATTCATTGACTTACAAATAAATGGACGACGGGTCTAATACAAAAACTACGAAAAAATTGTGTGACTTTCATCTTAGGTAAGGTTGATCAAAAGCTTAGGTAACTTCCGTTTTAAGCAATCAATTGAAAACACTTTTGTGTTAGAGGCTTTGTATAATGCTGTATTTACTTTTTAATGGCATGGTAACAGTAGATAGCATACAGGTTAGGTTGGCGAACAAAAAATAAAAATAAATAAATTGGGGCAAGATGATTATGGTATTGGCGTACGAGATGATCCATGATTGTTAACGAACTATTTTTAAATTGTATGTTTTTAAGTAGGTACGTAAACCTCTTAGTTAATAGAATAGAATAGAATCCATTTATTACATAACGCCACAACAAAAAGTTAAATAGTATGCAATACAAATAATATAGTAGAAGACTTGATTTAGTTTACATGATCGATCTCGATTAATAACAAATATAACTTTATCTTGTTTTAGACCAGGCCGCATAATCATAAAAGAAAAACGAATCGACGTGGGTGGTCGGAAGACTATACCTAATCTAAAGCACTGGATTCATTAAAACTAGGATGCCATATAGATCGGCAAGTAAACAATCGCAATAGGTACACGTTACGTCATTAAAAAGAAGGGTAAAAAGAAAGGGGCTGTCGGCGTAACGAAATATTTAGGTGAAAAAAAAAAAAACTATTTTCAAAACAGAACAGGAAATCGAGAAGAGAGAGAAATTGAAGACGAGGATGAATGGGCTATTGCAACAAGATGTTTCGTCGTTGGCATGTCAACTCGCAATAAGAAATAATATCGTCCACTCTTAGGTACCTACACCCTGCGAGGTAAGAAATTAATTAAGATTATTTGATCTCGAAGTTCCATAAGATTACATAAATAAAGACTGTGAAGTTTAGAAAGTTGTTGTTTTAATTTATTTTTACCAAAACTCAGAAAAACTCAGAAATTTCTCGTAATAGGGGTAAGGTGGTCCCCTGGATCATCTTGCCCATACCCTTAGGATCATCCTGGATACTCCGGTGTCCAAGACGATCCTTTGGTAGGATTTAAAAAATATTCAAATAAAATAATGTAATACGTTGTTAGTAAGACAATATAGTAGTATCAGTATAGATACTGATACTATTATATAGTAACATACTACTACATACTAGTGTATTATACAGTAATATAATATACATAACATGTAAACAGATAAATGTTTTATACTTGAAGCTGAATATCTTTTCTATCATCACTCTCCCTTAAGGGAATCATCTGGTACCTTTCCCCTACTCACAACCACAAAAAACATTATTATAACCTTGATAGACACAAAATACTGCTGATCTTTCAGTTAAAGTAACCAATTCTATAGTTGCTGTTAACTGAGTCTTATTTAGCGTGTCTTTTTAAGAAATGAAAGAAGCAAAGTTATCCATGGTTCCGAAAAGAAAGAAAAGATTCTTTCTTAACAGTGCAACAGTGTTTCATTCTACAAAAACGGAGTTTCAAAAATCGTTGACAGGATGAACGAGTGTAGTGTGAAGACCAGCCTTAGAATGAACGTAAAGAATACCTACTAAATACAAATATCCCGACACTTGGTTAATTGAAGATTGGGGCAGTGGAACTGAAACTAAAACTCGCGTTGTAGTTGTCAGGAAAACGTTTAATACGGGGAAAGCATTATGCTGCCATTGTCTTATATTCATCTGCATGCTCGAGTTCTTTAGCGTTACATCTAGCCAATGCTTCAACTATAAAGGGTGTTAATTTGAGACGGGGCAGCAAGGCCAGGTACCTTAATCGTTGTAGTTACAGGAAAACGATTCTAGAAGACTATCGAAGAATTTTGAAGATAGTTTGATTGGCATTCACATATTTTGAATAAATAGTACAGTCAGGAAGATAAAAGGCAATTTTTATAACATTTTTTTATAAGGATCACGAGTCTCTATGGGACCAACTGAGGTAAGAGTACTCGAAATGTCAGAAATCGCATAAAACTTTTTACCATACATTTTGTTGGGACATATTTAGTAATCATATATTCTAGGTAGTTAAGGAAACTAACAAATTGTATTATGTATTTCAAAATAAAAACATTAACAAAAAGCAAAATAACATAAAAAGTCTATGATGGTAAGTTCTCAAATTGATTGCCGCCTTGGCGGATGCATCGATTCGCTTTCTTCCGCAAAGAGCAAGTAGCGGCTGAAATTTTACTCGAATAGATTCCGATGAAAATTGCTGCAAGTGTACTGCAATACAACAGTGTTCAATTCTTGAACACTGTTGTATTTTTAAAATTTAATTTCTAACATAGCAACAGAGAAAAAAATGAAGGGGCGTCAGAAGAGTAGTGCGAAGTGGCCATTTGATAGGCCCATGTGTTCTAATCCAGGTAGTACTTCAAGCAAACAGGTGCACTCAACTGCAATATTGTCACTATGGTCTCACACAAACAAAAATCGACAACACTAGTTTATTTTTACAAATACACAGATAAAACACACATTCATGTCATGTTAGTACCCAGAATAGGCCTATAAAAATAAATCGATTCTCATGAATATACTAGAGACGAAAAGTTACCGACGTGACGGTATCTATATGTATTAAGTACTAGTTAATCACATATATGAAAAATGTAATCCCATCCTTGACTAGACTGGATGTAGAGGATTTCTTTTTGCAATTTTGCGAGTCGTGTAACAGTGGTATTGTTTTATTTGTATTTGCCAAAGGAGATTGCCCATTGACTTACCAATAAATGGATAACAATATATACAATCCAAAGTCTAATCAAAAACCGCGAAAAAACGTCCGGAGTTTTTCCGACTTTTTGCGGTCAGCGTTGAAGCAAACAAGCAAAACCAAAAACAAGCATGGCCGGAGTTAACCTATACAAACATACAGTGACATGAATAGAAATATAAAAAATAACTAAAACATTTAATTTAAATTGTTAAGTCATTGCAGTATTGCTTAATTTTGTTTGCCACAATTTAAAGGCCCATAAATAATCCAAAGTTAGCTTCTACTGGAAATAACAAAATGCACCATATTTAGCTTCTTTTTTGAAAACTACTTGAACACAAGAGTGATGGAGTAGTCTTAATGTCAATATTAATTAATTTTATGGTATTATGTTGAATTTTATACGAATTCACTTCAAGTAATAATGTTGTGCAGATATATATAGGTACAAATATTATAAATGTGAAAATGGCTGTGTTTCTCTGTTGATAGTTCCGACGTGCATTGTGCGAAGTGCGATTTTTCGAATTTTTGGATTTGAACTAAACGTAAACTCAAAGTTTCATAATCTCGAAAACCGATTTATAACAAAACCGTTATGCTTTCAGGGGAGTTTGGTTGCGTATCATAAAGAAACGATTAAGGTAGTTTGTAATATTCCTAAAATAATTTAAAAAAAGTACGTTTGGGATTACAAAAATTCGAGCAAACATTATTTCGGGCAAATGTGTTTTCGGACTTCTGATTGATAACTCCAAACAGTAAAAGGAATACAACAATATTTCGTCAGTTATTTATTACTAACATTTAATAAAAAGTCATTTTATAAATAATATTAACATTAAATCAACTCTATAATTTCTTTGTTCTAAATCCTATATCTAAATATTTCAATTGCTTGTGACTCGAAAATTGAAATTGACGTTACGGGTTTTTTCCTGTCTTTTGCGCATATCTTGTGTAGGATAAGGATAGTTAGCTATTTGGTTATTTTGATTGCTTTTGTAATTTATGTGTATTGTATGTAAGTATGTACCCGTATATCTACTTTTTATTTTATTTTTTTTGATGTTGCATGATTTATGATGATTTATATTAAAACATTTGTAATTTATTATCTTTATTTATAATTAATTAAATTATTAATTTAACGTACAAAATAACGGAGAAATAAATTTGAATAAACTTCGTTACATAATCTATCGATAGAAATTGGAGTTAACATCCTGGGTTAGACTGGACGTAGCTGAGATTTTTTTGCAAGTTTGTATGTCCCAAGACGACGACATATTTTATGGAGCACTTGACGCAGTGAATTCGATAATGTAAATGAAAAAACATCGATTTTAAAGTAGTGTTTATTGTGCGATGGTTGTTTTGTGCTTATACCTTGACAGAGCGGGCTGCCTATCAATGACGCCTCCACTCCTATATGCTCTAAGATCTCCGACATGTAATGCTTGTAGGTACTATTCGACCACGACGATAACATTTGTATCCTTATTTCTTCCATACTTACGCGTGCAAAATACCCACTTCGATGGCCATTTCTCTTGAAGATATGTCAGGAAAAGCTTCGAGAACACGAGGTTCCCGTACCAATAAAGGATATTTGACTCTATACCACTCCAAAGCAGCTGTACAGTTTGTACCATTTAAATAATAGGTATGTTTCATTGACCTACTAATAAATGGACATCGGGAGTCGCGCTAAAAAGTGTCCGCACCTATAGGGCGTTAAAATCGCATACAGAGCGTCAATCGCGCAACAGTCTTCGTTTGTTCACCTGACAGCGCGGTTGTCAATCATGCAGTACCATATAATAACTTGTAAAAATTACTGTAGTAAAGTGTAAAAACTGGATTCTGTATCATATTTTCACTAAACAAATATATTGTGTTATCATAGTTATCATTTAAAAGTGTTATGTTGTACAGTTGTATAGTATTTAATTTATAAATAAATAATTCGTAAATTTGAATTACAAAAGCAAACAAAATAATCAAATAGCTAACTGTCATTTTTCTACACATTGCATGCGCAAAAGATGGAAAGAGACCCATTACGTCAATTTCAAGAAGCTTATATAAACTTCTTGGTCATTTTGAATTATTCGAACCATAAGCGATTGAAATATTTGGAACAAAGAAATTATAGAGTCGTCTTGATTTTAATCTTATTTTTTAGAATGACTTTTTATTAAACGTTAGCAATAACTAACAAAATATTGTTGTACTCGTCTTACGACTAGGAATTAACTACTAACCTATCAGAAGTCACAAAATACATTTGCCCTAAATAACGTTAGCTCGAATTTTCATAAAGTCAAATGTATTTTTTTAGGAATATTACAAAACAAAAGCTAATTTTGGCTTTGTGAGAAGCATCAAAATTACTTGAAAACGTAACTGTTTTATTATAAATCTGTTTTCGGAATTACGGATATTTGAGTTTACGTTTAGTTGGAATAATGGTAGATTTCTTATAGCACACGCTTATTTTCACATTTGTAATATATGTATGTATTCTTGAAGTGAATTTATACAAAATTTGACATAATAATTACATAAAAATTAATCGATATTTACAATAAAGGCTGCACCATTACAGTTGTGTTCTAGTAATTTTCAGTCGAAGCTAAATATGGTGCATTTTGTTAAGCTTCCAATATAAGCTGAATGTGGTGTTTTTGGGCCCTTTAAATTGTTGCAAGCTAAATTAGGCAGTACTACAATGACGTCACAAATTAAATTACATGTTTTAGTTTTTTTATATTTCGTTACATGTCACTACGTTTGTATAGGTTAACTTCGGACATTTTTTTCGTGGTTTTTGTATTAGACCCGACGTCCATTTGTAGGTAGGTCCTTTGTACGCTTCCAATAAGTCTAAGCGTTCTACATTTGAGAACATTTTGATTAAAAATCGTATTAAATGTGACAATTCGCTATTAACAAAACAAAACGAAGCTGTTCGAAATTTAAAAAATAATGATATGATTATAATTTGGTTTTACTTAATTCTTATTTGTAGAGTAGTGGCCAGTTTCTTTTCTAACAAGTTTTCATTTAAAATTTGTGGTAAAGGGTTATTTGCGATTTCTGACATTTCGAGTACCTACTCTTACCTCAGTTGGTACCATAGAGACTATTGATCCTAACCGGAGACCGGATCGAATGGCACAAAAAAGTTTGTTAAAAATTACCTCTTATGTTGCTGAGTGTACCATTTTTTCAAAATATTTCAAAATTCATGGATAGTCTTCTAGAAACGTTTTCCTGTAACTACAACGAATAAGGTAGCTGGCCTTGCTGCCCGGTCTCAAATTATAAAAGAACATCTCAGGAAAAGTATAGAGGCATTCGAAATGTTGGCATGTAAACGAATGGTGTACCTACGTACATTGATTTAAATTTCACGATTTTCACACAATATTGGATTTTAAATGCAGGGCTCAATCGTGTATAAAAACATATTTTATTTACCTCAACGTAACGGACGAGTTTAAAATCAAATATTGTTTGATGTACCTACGTCAACAGCACATCAAGCTATAGACTTTTGTCCGAAAATCGTCTCCAGTGCAACGGAACAGTTTGATGTGTTGCCGTCTGTACATATTATAAACTCAGAAAGTCACTAATGAGGAAGTTCTACGACTAGTTGCACAGAAACGAAAGCTTTATCAAAGAATGAAACGGCGAAAAATTGCATATCTGGGTCATGCGCTTTCGACACGACCATACGAGTTCCTGTAACTCATTGGGAGAAGTCGGTGGTAAAAGGAAAGCTGGTCATAGAAAAAAGTCATGGCTGTGGAAAGCCTACGAAAGTAGACTGGGGTCGCGTGTGCCGCTCAACTGTTTAGCCACGCCAGAGATAAGGACAAGGTATGCTGAGCTTACAATCAGCCTTCACTAGTTACAGATCCATTTCAATACTATCGACTATAAGAAGGTTCGAACGGACTAACGACAGAGCCTATAAAGGCTGGCGGAACTACCTTATTAAAGGAGCTAACCAAACTCCGTTTTAACTCCGTTCCTCACACTAGCATCTAGCACTATACCGGATACATGGAGCGTGGGCGTGGTGGTTCTGTGTTTCAAAAAGGGGGACGAGACCCTTCTGAGAAATTCATGTCTTGGTTTCAAAATGACGGCTGTTCTGTGCACAATGCACAAAGAGGAGTGCATATTTCAATATTATATACCCAGACAGAAGGGTCGGCCGTCTGGTTTGAATTTCACAGCCCCCGCGCTCACCGGACTTAGGTCGTAAGTAGGTGAAAGATCTATCCATATTCCATACCTTTTACTCCTACGCGTCCAGGATAGCCTTTTTCGCCTTTTATGAGTTTAGCTGTAATTTCCGATGCTTCTCCTATTTCTCCTTGGAATCCATCATCACCGGGTTCGCCTACCTGCCCTCTAAATGAAATAAATTTAAAATATTAAGTAAGATAGTGGAACCAATCATGGGCGGTTTAAGGATTTATTTTTTGTTTTAGTCTTTTAATTTTGAAGAGTTATCCTGTTGAACTCAAGGAAAGGTTTAATTGATTAAAAAGTCTTCCAATAACGATTGAAAGTGCTTTAATCATATTAATTAATAAAGAAAACATTGTTATTTGAGAAAAAGTAGACCCTGTTTGAGTAACCTTGTATGGACAGCCCAATTTCCAATTATGGACACCCCGTCATGCACGGTTTTCAATCATGCACACCCCGCCGTGGGCCGTTTCCAATCATGGACACCTAAACAGATCAACTATTTAGCCAAATTAACAAATTCAATCTTAAAAAACGAGATCTTGCTTGGTACTTAAACGAATGGTGTGTCGTTTCATATAACCTATTTGTGACTGGTAACAATGGGTGGTCATTCGCTACAGTGGCTACAGTGCCATGTCTAAAAAATCAAATCCAGTAATGGACCACCAGTGGCGGACACTGTGTCCATTACTGTGTAGATTTAAAATAATGTAACAAGTTAGAAACTAAATTGAAAGACTGGCTTTGTAAAGATGGTAAACACAAGTAAAGCTAAATGAAATTAAAAAGAAATGATAAAATCCGATTATGGACAAAAATGCTCATAATTGGATAAATAGCTTAATGAAATCCAGTAATAAACACTTAAAATTTTCCAATAGACATTATGTTATTCTTTTACGGTAATTATTTGTTTAGATGCTTAAAGTAATACCAATATATAAAATAACCACAGAAGTCACCACACTCTTAAATATCACGTTCAAATATGATTATAAAAAAAGTAAGTGAGGCGCGCTCCTAATAAGAAATCCGTTTTATTTTAAATTTGTTATCACCGTCTTATTTCGCACCATGATAATGGCGAATAAAGATGGTAAAATTGATGATGGAAAAATTTAACTGATGTCTTCCATTTTGATAAAAAATGACAAAAAGTTTTGAAAGTGAAAAGAAATAATTAGCGTTTCCTTATGTTTGGCGGTATAGTTAAAAAATGTTCATGATTGATGCACTGTCCATTGTCGGTTCAACTACTTAGGTACAAATATGAATATATGCGTTGTGTAATTTTTGTACAGGTAAACTTTAATAGAGTGGCCAAAAAGTGGTTAGTCAAAGGGTGTGTTTTAGTGTCCACCCTGTGATAAATTTACTTCAATGTTAAGGATCGTAACACCTAGCTTAGATCTGATCTGACTTTAAAAAGTCACAACTAAGTCGGCTTTCATCATAATTTGTGCTTTAAGTGCTGTATTGTTACTTTCTTTTGTTTCATCATTTGTATATTTGTATGTAATGTGTTCTTAACTATTGCGTGCTATGACAGTACCTTAGAATAATAACGCATAGAAACCTAGCTCGCACACGCTAAGTGAGGCAAATTGTAGGACGCCCTATGGGCTTACACGAACGAGCGGGCTGTCAGTGCTCAAGGTCAAGTTGCACCGCGAGCAGCTCAAACATTTTTGCTAAAAATGACGAAATGTGCGGTGATTGGGTTTAAAAATAGACCAGACAAATATAAAATAGACACTAACATCACATTCCACAAGGAAGTAACGCGTTTCAACTTGTATTTTTATGTAAACATTCACTAAAACAGAAAATTAATTTCGTTGCAACAAGATACGAAAATGTTGCAAAGTAACGGGTTTTTTCTCCCCATTTTGCTATTCTGTTTCAAAATAATTATATTACGTAATTTTTTGAGAATAGGCAATATCGCGACAGTTGCAAATTTCTACAAATGTACACCGCCGCAACAACATTGTAGGGAATTTACGTTAGCTATTTTTACGAAATATATTTAGTATTTGCCTTCATTAGTTTCATGTGAAAAATCATTATTCTTGTTCATCATACACTCATTTAAAAAAAATGTCTTGCCCAGATTCAAAACTTCTTAACTAAAATGATTTCAGGAAACTAACACTGACTAAAAAGTCATCGTCAGTTCTCCAAAATCGTGTATAAATAACTTTCAGGTTCAGGTTCTTAATTGTTATCGTGTACTTTTCATATAAACATACCCACAGATAATATCAGGCTATTTATATATTCAAATTCGATAGTCGCACTTAAACTCGCTTGTAGGTTTTTGTTCACGTATGAGTTGAATAAGAATTGGGTAGTATTTAATAAGGTGCCTACAGATTTGCTCGACATTGTCGATCGACAGTAACGATTGAGAATTATAGACGTTTTCGAGGAGTTTTAGAGTGCTTATTACGAATGTAGCATTAATTTCTAAATCCAAGATGGTTGACAACAATTTTCAAAAATGTATTTTTGGTAAACCATAAGGAAATGGCATGTATATCTGAATACAAGATGGGGGACAAGACTTCTAATTCTTCTTCTTCTAATTCTTTACCATCTTGGATTTAGAAATATGTGCTATATTCGGAATGAGCAGCCCCTAATACCTTGAAAACGACACCCAACT
Source organism: Hyposmocoma kahamanoa (assembly GCF_003589595.1). Taxonomy (NCBI): domain Eukaryota; kingdom Metazoa; phylum Arthropoda; class Insecta; order Lepidoptera; family Cosmopterigidae; genus Hyposmocoma; species Hyposmocoma kahamanoa. The sequence continues at coordinate 12,949,900 of NW_020653337.1, forward strand.
TGCCATTATTCGAAAAATCGTGCCCGCCATCTTGGATTTAGAAATTAGTGCCATGTTCTTAATGAGCACCCCCAAATACCTCGAAAACGACACCCAACTTGCTATTATTTGAAAAGTCATGTCCGCCATCTTGGATTAAGAAATAAGTGCTATATTCCTAATGAGCACCCCCAAATACCTCGAAAACGATCCCCAACTTGCCATTATATGAAAAATCGTGCCCGCCATCTTGGATTTAGAAATGAGTGCTATATTCGTAATGAGCACCCCCAAATACCTCGAAAATGATACCCATATTGCATTTATTTCAAAAGTCGTGTCCGCCATCTTGGATTTAGAAATAAATGCCATATTCGTGATGAGCACCTCGAATACCTCGAAAACGATTCCCATATTGCATTTATTCGAAAAGACGTGTCCGCCATCTTGGATTTAGAAATGAGAAAAGTCGTGTCCGCCTTCGTGTATTCAGATATAAATGCCATTTCCATAAGGATTACCAAAAATAAATTTTTGAAAATTCCTGTCACTTGACGTTGTCGATCAACAGTAACGATCGACAAAATCGAGCAAATCTGTAGGCACCTCTAACTGAACGATGAGTTAAGCAAGATACAATGTCCCCACTTTTGAGGGAAATGTTATTCCATGGCATCATTATTTGTATATTTGTGTGCGTGCCGACGAGCGTAAATACAAGTTGCTTACGCCTACATGAATTTGATTTTTGCCTCACTTGTGACAGTTCGTTTTTTATGAAACTATCATTTTATGCGTTATTATTCTAAGGACAGCACATAAGTGAGGGCAATGTGCTTCATCGTCCTGTGTAGCTCTGTTATAGACCCATTTGACATGTAATTTTGAAGCTTCTGTTGCACAAGAGAGTCGTTGCTAATAAGGTTGTTTGCATATCGCGTCACCGAGCCCAAGGCAGCTAAGTGAATACAATTTTAAGCGAACCTACAAAGAACAAGTGGAAAAGCATAATGATTTTTCTACGTAACTTTTGCTATCAAAGAAACATCTAAATCTCTAACATCTTTTGATCAAAAGAGTGATTAATTCTAGATTTTTGCACTAGAACCAAAGAAATCACGACTTTTTCGGTGCCATCAGATCTAAGCTAGATGCCACGGTTCATGAGATTGGAAAACGGTGCCACCGGAAAAAGCTTATCGCAGCGGCAGCGTAGACAGTAATTTTAACACGAACTGACTTAAATCAACTTTTTTGTGTGTAGAACCGCTTTAAACTCGACTTTTAGATTATTATGATGCTGAAATAACACGTGAAACGGGCTTTATTAAACAGAAATAATAAAATTTTATAACTATGGACACCGCAGTGAATTCATAGGTGTTAATCATGTTAATATGTAAATGTATTGAACTCAGCAAGAGGAGTAAGACGAAATAAATACTGTGAAACTCAAAAATAAATCGAATTGTACTGTGTTACCAGTTACTTACGTTATTACCATTTACGGCGGTTATTTAAACCAGGGCCCTGATTTTAACTCAAATCGGAACCGATCCGACCGGGTAGCCCACCCGCAATATTATACGCCTCGACTCGGAAAAGACGCTGTTTCCGATCGGGAGAGGCAATCAAAATCAAGCTATATATTTGTATTGTAAAAACGAGCGGTTCGTTATGTGTTTAGGCTTTCGGGTTTTCCTCAGAGAAAAGTTTAAGGAGCTGGTATCATGACTGGTATCACTGTACATAGACTATATAATATTTTATATGCCCGTAAAAATATACATAATTTCAATAAGAAAGAAAATATCCATAATATTAACTTAGAGCTAAGTCCAAACTCATGGTACCACAAGTTTCGTTTCACCAAGGTAAACGACTCTTTTATGGGGAACTGTATACGTTTATGCAATAAGATTTCGGAGCATATATTAAGATTATCATATCATGAGTCTAAAAACTACATTAAAAATATTTTGATATTACAAAATTGAAGACTACGTGTAAGATGTATGGAAAGACGACATGGCTCCAGAATCCACACAAATTTGATTCAAAGTGTATTCCATACCATTTATTTGGAAAGACCAATCCCTAGAGTTTCTTGCTCGTTCTTCTCAGGGAAGTCAGCGTAGTGAACGAGAAGTAGCTTAAATGTGACGTTTACAAGTGTAAAGTTATTTTACCTATGGAATAAATGATACTTTGACTTACTATACTTACTTAAATTAAGGTACTCCCTTAGAATAATAACGCATAGAAACCTTGTCCGCACACGCTAAGTGAGGAAAATTTAAGCGCTCCCAATGGGCCTACACAAGCGGTCAGGCCGTCAGTGCTCAAGGTCAACTTGCATCGCGAACAGCTCAAGAATTTTAGCTAAAAATGACGAAATGTGCGGTAAATGAGTGTAAAAATACGTCAGACAAACATAAAATAGATATTAACATCACATTCCACAAGGAAGTAACGCGTTTCAACTTGTATTTTTATATAAATATTCACTAAAACCATTGACACCGAAAATTAATAATACCCAACTTGCCATTATTCGAAAATTCGTGCCCGCCATCTTGGATTTATAAATAGTGCCATATTCACATTGAGCATCCCCAAATACCTCGAAAATGACACCCATATAGCATTTTTTTGAAAAATCGTGCCCGCCATCTTGGACTTAGAAATGAGTGCCATATTTGTAATGAGCACCCCCAAATACCTCGAAAATGATACCCTTTATTGATTGCATTTATTTGAAAAGTCGTGTCCGTCATCGTGTATTCAGATATAAATGCCATTTCCATAAGGATTACCAAAAATAAATTTTTGAAAATTCCTGTCACTTGACGTTGTCGATCAACAGTAACGATCGACAAAACCGAGCATATCTGTAGGCACCTGATCGACATTGTCGATCGACAGTAACGATCGACAAAATCGAGCAAATCTGTAGGCACCTGATCGACAATGTCGGGCAAATCTGTAGGCACCTTTAACTTAATGATGAGTTAAGCAAGATACAATTTCCCCACTTTTGAGGGAAATGTTATTCCATGGCATCATTATTTGTATATTTGTGTGCGTGCCGACGAGCGTAGATACAAGTTGCTTACGCCCACATTAATTTGATTTTTGCCTCATTTGTGACAGTTCTTTTGATATGAAACTATGATTCTATGCGTTATTATTCTAAGGGTACTCCTTAATAAAATAATTATTGTACTTCTTGTAGGTACATATATTTTCTTCGCCATTTATTATAGTTGTAAAACTAATTTCGTTATTTCAACAAAAATAAACACATTACCAACCTTAAACCAGGTTCTCCTTTTTGACCAGTTAAAAACTGTATTTTGACTTGAGCTGGTTCTCCCTTTCGTCCAGGTATTCCATCTTGCCCAGGTATTCCGTTATTTCCCGGTCGACCCGGAAAGCCCATTGCACCCATATACCCTCTCATACCTTGGCGACCCAGGTCGCCAGGATAACCAGGCCAACCTGCATCACCGGGAAATCCAGCGGATCCAGGGAAACCTAACAAAAATCTTAAGTTTAGTACAATGAAATATTATATTCGAAATTAGTGTCACGATGTACAGATTTACGCACCTTTATCTCCATGAGGCCCTGTGGTTAACGGTAAAGGTGGCATTTTCAGTACGCCATCGCGTCCCCTAACTCCCATAATTCCTTGCATTCCTTGTGCACCTTTATTCCCTTTAAAGCCTGGGATTCCTTTCTGGCCAGGTGTCCCTGCAACTCCTTTTATTCCTCTAGGTCCAGGTAAACCCTCATATCCTCTGAATCCTTTTAAACCAGAGAATCCACTGTCGCCCTTTGAACCCATAGGTCCAGGAAATCCTAAAATGGACATTGATCACTTTATCAAGTGTCTACATATAATAGGTACACAATTTTATGCTAAGTATTACTAGGATCTGAAGTCCACGCACTATATATAGCTATAGCTTAACTTAGTAGAAATATGAATTCCATCCGGTTTTACTTATAATTAGATCTCTTTCGTAAAACGTCCATTTGAGTTTAAAGGCACAAAACATATAAAAATTGCTTCTTTAGGTAGAAATCAGAAGAATATTACTTTTGATCACTGTTTTAATTATCATTCTTGGTTGTTCTAGTGATACTTTAAATTACTTAACGTTACTGAAAAGTGTTTAGTTACCTGATTGACAATATGGACAATCATCACCACGTTTGCCTTTTACTCCAGGGAAACCTGGTTGTCCAGAAGTACCAGGTTCACCAGGATTTCCTGGTCGCCCGGGTGGACCTGGTAGTCCTGGGAGCCCCGTGCCTTCAAAACCTTTACCAGGTAATCCAGATCGACCCGGCTCACCTATGTCGCCCCGGTCACCTCGTGCACCATCGAAGCCATTGATACCAGGTTGACCATCCTCTCCAATAGGACCTATTACTCTAGATCCTTGAAACCCTTTTGGCCCCAGCGGACCTTGAATACCAGGTATTCCCATCGGTCCTCGTTGACCAGGCAATCCTTTAAAACCATCGCTACCTGGTTCTCCTTTTCGTGATGTACCTGGCTTTCCTATCCTTCCAGGAAAGCCTACCTTGCCGGGGTATCCTGGTGGTCCCATTAGACCAGGGTAGCCAAGTGAACCATCTATACCTGGTGCTCCTTTACGGCCTCGAAAACCTAGTGGACCTTGAGGTCCTGGACTTCCAGGTAACAAAGGTTCATCTAAAGTTTCGTCATATATGCCTGGTTCTCCCTCTGGGCCTTGAACTCCAGGTGTTCCAGGTCGTCCGTCTTCCCCAGGATTTCCTGCCAAACCGTCTTCTCCAGATTGGCCTTCATATCCTGGAGCTCCCTTGTCACCCTTTAGGCCTGGAGGCCCAATGCTACCCCTATGACCTGGTTTTCCTCTCGGACCATCTTCTCCTTGGACGCCCTTATAACCTTGTTGGCCGTTAAGTCCAAATGGTCCCTATAATAATTAAGTCAATAAATGTGTGTTATGGAACACATTATATAGAACTATTAAAAATATGTACTGATCGATGGACTTAAAGTTTGTAAACAGTTCAACTCACCGGTGGTCCCCTAGATCCTCTTTCTCCTTTAATTCCCTTAACTCCTTGCGGGCCAATCCACCCTTTTAGTCCTTTGTCTCCCTTAATGATAACCGTCTTATTTGCATGGAATTTATCAGTAGGCCAAATGGTTGGTATTAGTTTTCCCGGTTCACCGGGTGGTCCTGGTTCACCTTTCTGTCCTGGCAACAAATCACCATCCTCACCGGGGTCTCCTTTGTAGCCAATTTCTCCGCGAAAACCGGGTAATCCCTGAAATAATTTATTATTCTCATTTCTGTGCAATTTTTTTTTCTAATTTCCGTAAAATTACACGGCATCTATATGTATAATAACATGTAAATTTACCTGGTCTCCTTCTTCGCCAGGTCTCCCACTATCTCCTCTGTAACCCATTGGCCCTGGTTGGCCTGGCGGGCCAGTGTATCCGAAAACACCTTGATCCCCTTTTGCACCTCTGGAGTTCGATCCTCCTTCTCCTGCCAAACCTTGCATGCCTTTTTCGCCAAACGGCCCTGGTAGTCCTCTATCTCCAGGAGGACCGACAACACCTGGTGGACCTTCAACACCATCCACACCACTGCAACCATCCATACCTGGAAGACCCCTGACACCTTCCAAACCCGAAGGACCCTAAAATGTGAAATATTTAAATCTGCATATTGATACATCTACGAACGTAGTACCATCTTGTACATTTAAATGCTTTATTGTACCAAATACATGCATACATAGTATTTACTTATTTTTAGATGGATTTTTAGTGAACCAGATAATTTAAATGATTTCCTCATACCTGCGATCCTGTGTAGCCTCGCGATCCATACGGCCCTTCAGGACCCTAAAAAAAAACTGAATTAAATAAAAAAATTTACTTATCTAAGTAATTTGAAATTTTTAGTGTATTGCTTACTCGTTCTCCTTTGTCTCCGGTGTCTCCTCGTTCACCCCAATCGCCGGGTTCACCGAGCGCGCCTAGACGACCCTCCGGGCCATCGTCACCGTACTCCCCTTGGGGGCCCTGAACGCCCGGCGGTCCCATATCGCCACGATCCCCTTTCAAGCCCGCACAGTCGCAGAATGTCTGATTACATACCGCCTGTCATAGAAAAAAAATTTCGTTATGGAAAAAAGATTCAAGTTTGTAATAAGAAAAATATTTTCAAACATTTTTGGAAAAAGGATGACGTAGTTACATTGGCAAAAACTTGTTTAAATAACATTAGACGGTCCGGCAATCACACACGTTATATATAAATGCTGCGATGTTCACTGTTCAAGATTTGGCGGACATAGGCAAAATCATTGAAGATGCCTCTGTCGCAGCGATTTTTCTAGGGGGCTTGACGCCGCGCTTCGATCCCCTAATCATGGCTTTAGAGAACCCTACGAGTACCGTTACAAGCGAGCTCGTAAAAACGAAACTTTTAACAGAATTTTCGAAATCGACTGTGAATGATGAAGGTTCTAGTTCAGACGCAGCTTTAGGTACGTGTGCATTTAAAGCAAAATAGCAAGGTACGAGGAGTAGTTTGCTACAATTCCAAGAAGCCTGGACACGTCAAACCGGAATGTTCACTCAACACAAAGTCCAAAGACGAAGGTTTGAGCATGGACAAGAACAAACTCTCAAGTTTATTTGGTGGATTGAATGCGGGTGCTGAAGAAATCTCCTTTGACAAATGGTACGTATATTCTGGAGCTAGTGCACATTATGTCTCGATGATCAGAATGGTTAGTAAATAATAAAGAATTTTTGAGACATTATCAAGTGCAACAACAGTCGATTTGCTTATTTTAAATACGTCTAAAGCGGAAAGTGAGAGTAAAGTCACAAAAATTTCAGATGTAGTGTTTGTTCTAAATACTAATTTGATTTCAGTTAATAAAGTTGAGAATGGTTTTTGTGTTGTTTTCGATACGAAAAGCTGTACATTTTTTAATACAATACAGGTGATGCAGTTTTACATGGGTCCTGTTGTGGTGGATTATATTCGCTGGATTGTACGGTTAGTAGACCCTTATCAGCGTTCGACGTATAGTGTGATGTAACCAGTTTACGTTTATGGCATAACTTGGTCACTCATGCCGCATAGGATTAGACAAACTTAAAAAGGATAATCTACGTACGTAGTGTACACCGAGTTTATTTGCATCGCGCGCACAGAAGCATAGAAGGTAAGCAAGATAAAAACCTTTCAGATCTGTATAGCACATAAGGACAACATCTAAATTGGAAATTATACATTCGGATTTTTGTGGGCCAATTGGTCCAATGTCTGGAAAATCTTTTCAAGGGAATAAATGCTTTTACTTTTATAGATAATTTTAGCCATATGGTTTTTATATATTGTATTTCATCTAAAAATGAGTTTTTTTTAACAGCTTTTATATGTTTAAGTCAATGGTCGACAGAGAAATGGGTTTGAACATTAAATCTTTGCGATCCGATAGTGGGACTGTGTATGTAAATAGAGAGTTCTTAATATTTAGGCAGAAAGGGTATTAAGCATCAAACCACAGTGCCATACAACGCACAACAGAACGGTATTTAAATAGAAAAAGAGCGTTGTATGTTTTCAGACAGTTCTCTTTCAAAAAGTTACGAAAGAAACAGCTGTCTTCTTAGAACACTTCGCATCGAGCTCTCAACGGAAAGACGTTTATGAGTTATGCCAAAAAGCCAAACCTCATTTAAAAGTTTTTGGCTGTCGAGGGATGGTGAAGATTCCAGATCTATTGAGAAAGAAGTAAGATCCAAAGGCTGCGCAATACATTTTTGTCGGATATTCAGACGACCGACAAAGTTGCTTGTTTCGCGATCCAAGTAATCGAAGAAGGTTAGATAAAGGACGAGATGTGGAGTTCTTTGAAGAGTCTTTCACTGTTATAAAGGTAAAAAAATCCATCAGTTCCTCTGGCTACCCACAACGAATCTTTTTTGGAAATTATTCATAGGAAGGAGCAGAATACTATGCCGTAAATGAAGAAAACACTAATGACTTGAAGCTAACAATAGGTCACAATGTTTCAGATTTTGTTAGCGTCGAAGATGCTTCTGACTAAGAGTATGAAACCGAACAGACTATGGTAAAGCCTGAACAACGGTATCCACTTCGAAATAGAATAGTTAAGAAAAATGTCATCATTTTGATTGCAATGCTGCTGTATCATGTGAACCTGCTGAGCCCCAAAGTTTTGTTGAAGCTATCAAAGCAGAAGATAGTGCAAGCTGGCAGTATGCTATGCAAGTTCAAGTTTCAGGTGCTGATTACCACGAAACCTTGCTAAAGGCTTTACTCAAGTTTCAGGTGTTGCTTACCAGTTGTTCGAAATTCATCTCTACGAAGGTACTCTTATCACTTTAGTGGCAGAAATGGGTATTAAAATGCTACAGCCTTGAACATGCAGCGTTCCTAAATGGTGAACTGGAAGAGGAAGTCTACATGCAACAACCTTAAGGTTTCGTCAAAGATGGTGAAGAAGCAAAAGTTTGCTTGTTGAAACGATCGCTCTATAGTTTAAAGCAAGCAGCTCGAGCTTGGAATAATAAATTCCATCCTATAAGAATAAATTAAACCAAACATTGTCCTTTATAGGTTTCATACGAACCTCTTCGGAACTGTGCATAAATGCACAGTTAAAAAAGTTTGGTTACCAAACTGTCAGCCAAGCTGTTTATATCAGAATATTCTTTCCATCCTCTAAGATCAGAATAGTCCTTAGGAGGGAAAAAATATTAATAATGTAGGGTTTATTTGGTTTCCATAGTCTAAGATCTTTATATAAAAATCGTCTTTCGTCACTGTCAAAACAGAATTGCGAAAATATTTCTAAGACTTTAAAATTAGATTACTGTTTAGTTTTGAATGTGAAGGGAAAGGATGACAAAATGTGCGTAAGTCAAAAATAATAATAATAATAATCACGCACACACTCAACACTAGGGAAACCCTGTGTCGCGGGTGCCATGGACACACACGTAGACAACCACAAATTACACCCAAACTCACGAGAGAAATAAATGTAGGCCATACACATATTTCTCTCGGCCTGGGAATCGAACCCAGGACCTCTGCATGGCAGTCCGGCATGGTAACCGTTCGGCCACGGAGGCAGTTAAAAAAACGTATATTGAAACAATTTTGACACGTTTTAATATACAAAATTGTAAGCATATTATGTCGACCCCACAGGAGAACAATAAGTTGGATAAAGGTAAAAATAATTAATTAAAAAGTAATGAATCCGGTGAATGTTATCCTTACCAATGCGTAATTGGTTGTTTAATGTTCCTCGCAATAAATTCAATGTCAGATATAGCTTATTCATCATCATCATCATCAACCTATTTACCCACCGCTGGGCACGGGTCTCCTTTCAGACAAGGGTTTAAGGCCATAGTCCTCCACACTGGCCCAATGCGGGTTGGGGACATCACACGTTTTCCGAGTGTTGTGAACCTTCTTCAACGTGCAGATTTCATCATTCATAAACATCAAATTAAATTTCGCACATAAATTCTCGAGTAACTCAGAGGTGCGAGCTCGAATTCGAACTCTCGACTTTCTGCTTGAGAGGCAGTAGGTCAAACCATTAGGCTACCACTATACATATATATATATATATATATATATATATAT
>NW_020653337.1:12960000-13091188 GCF_003589595.1 Hyposmocoma kahamanoa
TGATTTTTGAATACGAGTTCCGACGCGGAACTAACGCGGCAGAAACAGCCCGCAATATCAATGCTGCGTTTGGAGAGGGGTCTACTAATGAACGCACCGTGCGATTTTGGTTTAAACGCTTTCGTGATGGAAATTTCGACTTAAAGAACGAGCCACGAGGAAGACCGCCCACACAGGTGAATAACGATGAATTAAGAGAGATAGTGGAAGCCGATCCTAGTCAAACTACCCAGGAATTAGCGGCATGGTTTAACGTTACCTTACCCACAATATTGACTCACTTGCGTCAAATCAATAAAATAAAAAAATACGAAAAATGGGTGCCTCATGATTTGACTGATCTGCAGAAAGAAACGCGTGTTGAAACTTGTGGTGCCTTGTTGAACCGGTATAGAAATGAAGGAATATTGGATCGAATTGTAACATGTGATGAAAAGTGGATTCTTTATGATAACCGGAAAAGAAAAATGCAATGGCTGACCCCAGGTCAAATGCCACAACAGTGTCCTAAAGCAAAACTTACCAATAAAAAGGTAATGGTAACTGTTTGGTGGTCTCAGCATGGTGTTATTCACTATAGTTTTCTCCGATCTGGTCAAGCAATAACGGCAGATGTCTATTGTGCCGAACTCCGAACCATGTTGACAAAACTAGCAGTAAAACAGCCCCGACTCATGAAACGATCTTCACCATTATTGCTCCACGACAACGCGAGACCTCACACAGCACGAGAAACCATTTTGACCCTTCAGGAACTGCAGTTAGAAACCATTCGTCATCCTCCGTATTCACCAGACCTTGCTCCAACGGACTACCATTTTTTTCGTGATTTGGACAATTATCTACGTGACAAGAAGTTTTCTTCCCAGGAGGCAGTACAAAATACTTTCACACAGTTTGTGCAGTCTAGATCGTCGGAGTTCTATCGCAAAGGCATTAATAACCTTCCCATTAGATGGCAGCAATGTATAGATAATAATGGCAACTATTTTGATTAAATAAATTTGTTAAAAATTTAGAAAATAAACAATTTAGATTTTCAGTACAAATCGGCAATTTCATACTTTAACCCCTATTATATATTTATATATACATATATTAAGTCAATTCAATAATTGTTTTGAAAAGAAACATTGGTCGGCCGCAAAAAGGATTTTGCAGTACCTTAAACGAACTGTTGAATATTGTAGTACTTACGGGAAAACAGGTACCTATTTGTGTGGCTACGCGGATGCTGATTGGGTAAAAACACGTGTGACTGGCGGTCAATCACATGCTTCTATTCACTGTAGCAGGCGGGCCCACCAGTTGGGAAGTTGGGAGTGTAAGAAATAATCATGTTGTAATTGTTTGTTTGTAGTTGATCCGCAATAATCTTCACAGTTTTATAGGCTTGTCGCATTATTCGTTACAAAAATTTTGCCAGGTTGCTTTTATTGTATTATATTTGATGTAATTCGCTTCAACTTTGACATTTATTTAGGTTTATCAATTTTCTAAAACGTTTTATTGTTTGAACACATTACATATTGATAAATTACCGACACAAATGTTTTCCGCGTTATTATAACAATAGTATATAAGACAAATACACATAATTCGTTGTAGGTACGCACAAAATATGTATGTCGATAATTTATCAAAACAAAAAGTGTGTAGTTAACATCACTAGCTCTCAACTGCAATATTTGCAAAAAATAGGATATCGTAGGTGACGTATTACATGCTTCGTGCACTAGGTAAAAGTTTTTTAATTTTAGTAAGTTCACATCGGGAACATTTAAAACGGTTAAGAAAAAGAACGTGCCTTATCAACAGGACCTCTGACACATATAAGGCAACAAGTGCCTGACCACTGAACTTCCTACTTTATAATAGAGCATGAAAATAAAATTTTCTGATAACTCATGTCTGTTAATGTAAAATTACAACAAGTACCTACTTACGTAGGTACTTTGACTTTGAGTACACGTATGATCTATTAAATTTTGAATGGATTATTATGTAATTGGCGATAGTAAGTTTAGTATTGTGCTTGTAAACTTCTGGGTACAAGGTCAGGAATTCAATTCCATACTGCATGTTATAAGTACGATTCAAAGTGTCCAATTGGTGTGCTCATGACTGTACCTATAAGCATACCAATGTACATAACTTAAATTATAATGACGTTAAATTGTTTTTTTTTTCAGTGAGACTATGGTAATAATAAATCATTACAAAGGTATACATGTATGCTTATACAATATGATAAAGATAAATCCCCTTTTCAGACAAAAATAACATTGCCAACTCAGCAGAAGGTATACCTATTGTGATATCGTTTACTGAAAGTGATAGTTTCTCTACTGCTTTGTGTCATTGCATCTAGAGAACACACCTGAAAGACGTCGACGAAAGGTTAATAACACTAATATACCGAAATGGTTATTGACACTTGCTTTATAGGTACTCACTCCATCTACGACTCCGTGTAATAGGATCTCATAAAGCAAACTTTTTATTGAGGTGCCGCTTCTAACAATATCAATTTGCAGTTATTATGGCAACCACTACTAAATTTGCATGTTGATACAATGATGTAGTACCTAATACAATTCAAACAATCATGCATGATATTTGCACCAGAAATGCGACGAAACTTCTATAATAAGAATCAATATTAAATAACTGAAATATGAGAATATTTTAATATAAATGGCGGTACATGAATGTAAGGGGCTCGAAAGTATCAACAAATTCCATGCAGAATAGAATAGAATATAAAAAGCCTTCAAATCTCGTAGATAGGTACTCTGCAAACTTAATGCTTTAATTTATGTGTATTATGTACAAGTAAACAGTCATAAAGAAATTTTAGCAAAGTTTTAAATACTGTATTGTGCATGAAACGATGAGTCAGAATATTTGAATCGTCTGTTAATTAAATGACTGTTAAAACGACTTGAGCGTTATATCACTGAGCATCTGTTAATATTATCTTAAATAAATCAGCCCATTGCCGCAGTCCATATCCGACTACAAACTTGTTAACCAGACATTGTTTTTACAATTTGTTACCTATTCGCTATTTTCCGGTTTTAGTAAGGCTATACCTTAAAATAATTTATTGTAATTATGTATTTAAAATAATCAGTCCCTGTGATTAAGTACCGCTACACAAAACGAACTGAAGATACCTATTTCTTTTTGTTTTTATGTTGGATCTTTAATTCGTGTCAAATAAAAAAAATAATAATTTGCAAAATTGATTAATTGACTGTGTCGTCTAAGCTGTAATTCCGGGCTGGTTTGCTAACCGTGCCCCACTTCCGCGGCGATTGTGTGGGCGGTGCGTGTCCGGCTGCAAACGCGCACTCCGCCAGCTACGCCACGCTCTAGCGTAACCATACAAACCCTATTTGTTCTCTCTTCGGGTTCACTTAATGAATTGCCTGCAGGAAATTCTTAGAGATGAAGTGAAATAAAAAATAACACTAAGCATTATTAACTTAGTAATAAATACTTTGAAAGTACAATCAACATACAACCTTCTCCGGGAACATCCAGTCTAAACATTAGAAACATTTAATGACTGATTTCGCCAAAGAGAATTTAAGCACTACGTTGATTTCGCTTTCAATGGACGATTAGTTTATCTGTAATAATAGATTAACATTACATGGTTAAAGCCACGTAAGTAAATTAGATAATAATAACAACATACAATGCGATATAGGACGAATGAGTCATTAGTTGCAATTCAAGGAACGGCCTGGATAAACAATCATTGCAGTGTCCAGTGATAACGGCCATTCGCACATCCCGAACAGCGCACGCGCCTCCCGCGCAGCGCTGCCCGCTCTACACGTGTAATGTTTCATCCTATAGGCGTGTTCGGATGTTACATTTTATAAAATTCTAAATCCTTTTCCTGGTTAATGGACATCGAAGGATATTCTAGTAAACTTCTTGTAAAAGAGTTCCACCAGGGAAGTACTGTTACCTTACCTTACCTATTTCTGCCGCCAAGCAGTAACGTTGGCATTACTGCGTTCCGGTTTTAAAGGGCGCTGGTGAAATTACAGGCACTCGAGACTTATCCACTTATGTGTCTTTGACGGGCGCAGTGGCAGCGTCCCTCAGATTTTAGTGATTTAAAGATCTCAGGTATTGGAACTGTTATGGACAGGCGTGTCGCTGACTACCAGGCCCACGACCTATTCGTCCCGTCATTTGAAATCATTACCTAATCATTACATTACATTACTGGTGGCTATTTCACTAATACGCAGACGCATCTCCACATGCATCGATGTACCTACTCGTACATACCGCACGGCCCGCGCCATGAATCGCTTCTTACGTTGTTTTATGATAGGACTTGCGATATTATACATTATCACCCTTTCATAAAAAATGGAAAAAATACGGTAATCATCAGGATTACTATACATTCTCCAAACTCCGGTCAAGGTTATGTAAAATGCAATAATAATAATAACGCACACACTCAACATAGCCCTGCACTAGGGAAGCCCTGTGTCGCGGGTGCCATGGACACACACATAGACAACCACAATTTACACCCAAACTCACGAGAGAAATAAATGTAGGCCATACGAATATTACTCCCGGCCCGGGAATCGAACCTGGGACCTCTGCGTGGCAGTCCGGCATGGTAACCGTTCGGCCACGGAGGCAGTTGGAAATTGGCAATAGAAAAGCTACATTTATATACATTATGTGAGGAAAGAATCAAACAAAATCCTAAATAATTTTGGTCTTATGTAAATCGAAAAACCAAACGGACGACATCGCTCAAAATATGGTCAACAATGGTAATGTTATGTCAGAAGGTAGCCCTATTTGCGATGCATTTAACGAATATTTCAGTAATTTGTTTATGAGTAAGGACAACAAAATTAAACCCAAACTTAAATTCCAGGCGTGCATACAAGCTATTCCTGAAGTACTTAAATGCAGTCTGTTTGCAATGCAAGCACGTAGACGAAGAGCAGATTATCCGTGTTTAGTTTACTGTCCCAAATTCGGCTTTCGCAAGCCCCACATGCGTTTCAAGTCACGACATTCAGTACTCCTCTTAATTCATGGAAATGTAAGTCAGACTGCACATGTTATTCATTAAGCCACTATTGCTAGTTTATTTTCAAGTTGCAGAACTTTAACAATTTCCTAAGAATTTTGAAATATTTATGTATAAAACTATTGAAGTATTTATACATAAATAAGATAAACGTATGTAAAATTGAAAACAAATAAGTAATAACAAGTAAATAAATAAATATTTAATTATCATAGGTATAAATAAAACGAAAAAAGCACCTAATATCGCATACAATGTAAATATGCATTAATATAATCTATTGAGTGTAATTTGTTATTCCTGTAAAAAAATACATAGGTTCATAGGTAACAAAGTGTTAATATCTACGTCAATTGTTGACGAGGCGAGGTCCAGGGTCGCATATTTAATGCATGTGGCGAGTAATAAGACATTAAAATGCACGGAGTTATAATCTATTCTTGAATATTGTTAGTAACTATGTCAAAAGTAAAAAAAATGGAACGGTCTGTGCGGATTTACGAGCTGTTTGCCGGAATCTGGTGACCCCGCACACTCGTAAACGCGTTCCCGATACATACACCCCGCGTGTCGTTCGCCTGCTCTTGCTCCAGCGTGGGTAATGAAACAAACTATTAATCATTTATATTGTTTCTAAACTGATTGAGTTTCTAGTTGTAGCTTCGAATAGGCACGCGATTTTGCGAACACTTAATAATACTATAGATTTACTTCGACTTATTCTTTTTCACGTGGCCTATAATATTAACCACATTAGTGTTCTTGTATATTACAACACCAACTTTTGATGAGTTTATTTATCCCATAAAAATAAATGCATGTGTCAGTGCAATTCTACGATACGCTATCATTGCAACTAATTCGAAAGCTTACGTCAACCTGTTAACGTTTGCACGATTTGATTGCTCAGCATCGCTAGTAGCATCGTCTGCTGTCAGCGACCTGCTGCTAAATATAGTTCGGGATACGGTACATTCAACTGGCTTTTGTTACCGCACTGAAACTATTGACCTATTTCACTTTACTGGAAGTAAGCAATAACTTTCAGTGCAACGCTCGCGGCAATAAAATCGCCTTGAGTAACTAAACCGCAAGCGTTATGCGTTGCAGTGAAACAATTGCTTCCAACATATAACGTACATGATATAAGTATATTTATTGACATGCTCTGTGCCCACAATGAGAGCCATTACATTTTTTGACATTACAAGTTGGTTTGTGTCTGTAGCTGTGAATTTGACTTTGAAATACTTAAGCATCCCGAATTGAGAAAGTAATTGGCATTGAAAATGCATTAAACTCCTAAAGCTAAATTAATTGTGTTGTCAAGACACAAATATTCCAGTAATTTTAAGAAGGAAGCTTTCATGAATGGGTCATCGCTACCAATATCGATAAAATGTAAAAATTGAGGAGAGACGAATACTTCCTCTTGGGTTCAATGATCTGTGTTCTACGTCATGGCGATAAAAGAGTGACTGATGAATTGCGCCCGAGCATTGACAGGGCGACTCACCCCGACCGCTGTAACCAAACGACGACAGGCGCACGGACAACACAACAAATGTTTTACGTAACATAAGCAATCTCCGCACGAGATAAAATTAGACTAGGATATTTGTACCGACGTATTATAGCTCAAAACATGTTTTTACGTCTGCATCATTCACAAAAATAAAATATATACACTTGAACTGCATCTATGCAGGTAGCTTCTTGTTACTCTGGCTAAAACAACGAAAGAGCAGGCAGATACTGTTCCTGCTATTGATCAATCGTGCTAAAAGAGTTGATTGTCTACTGAAAATTTAAGTTGCCACATCAACAGTGATTGTTGTTAAGCTGTATGACATACATAAGTCCTTAGTACCATCTACGGATATGATGACATCGTGGGAGTTAATAATTATTTCGGCAATAATTGCAAAAATTGTGTAATACAGCCAACGACAAGTTGATAAGCGGCTTCCTGCCAATTGATAACAAAGCTGTTGTTTGTATAGCGACCTCGTTATGAGAACTTTGTTAATGGAAGCTGATTTTGACCTATATGTCTGTCTGATATGCTGCCACGCTCCAAATTTATACAGCCGCATTAGCCGGATTTATTTCCTAGTGAACAGATGCGATAATCCTGCATGTGAACAAAAATTTAGAAGCTTTGACTTTTCCGTATGTTTCTCAGTAACGAATAAACACCACGAATAAATATTGTTATTAGTTAATTTTCTTTACAACTTTCATCCCATTATGCCTTCCATGCATAATGGCATCAGAGGGTTTAGGGCATAGTACACCATGTAGGCAAAATGGAGTTTGAGGACTACGTATGTCTTGGCAGAGTTTTGTAAACTCTTTCCGAAAAACAAGTTTCATTACATTGCGTAAAACAATTTACTATTATACCAAGTAATTAGTAAACTAAATGGTGCTTTTAAATTCAATACAACAAATTTCGTTTTAAGAATCTGCTAGCTTAAAAAAGTTTAGAATCGTTTTGCGAGTCAGTAATTAGTAATAATTTATAGTAATTTAGTTTTGTGCTTTTAAATCCGAACCAGATATTTATTTCGACTGTTGAGGTTTTTATAAAGGATTAAGTAATTCATAAACAGGTTCGTAGCTTCATTGTCACTACAATTATATAAAGTATTTAAGCATATTTCCAATAAAATTAAATTACTTAAATCAAACAAAATTACAAGGCAATAGAATAAAATTAAGTTTCAAACATTTCGTATGTAAATATGTATTATTTATATATATTACGTGTTCAAAATAAGTAATAAATTAATAACTCTACAATAAACTAAAACAATCTAGTTGTTGCTGTTTACAGAGAAACAATATGTTAAAAAGCTCAGGATTGCAATCTTTTGATTGTAGAGCTACAATTTTACTAATATGTAATACGTAGCGCAAATTTAAAACGAATCTATTGGTTTTAATTGCTTTAAAAATAAATTTAAAAATAACATATTCATGTTAGTGCGTCATTAGTTAATTTATCAGAGGTTATCAGAACTTTGAAACTGAGAATTAGTTTTTATCTGCATACGGCAGCGGTGTTGATAACAATATAGTATACTTAGATTATGCATACTCGGCTACTTTATAAATTGTACGGTATATTTTTAGATGTATATTTTTTGTACTGTAAAAATGTTAATAATACAATACAAAACAATAAAAAAAAATTTTAAAAACAATAAAATTTTAGTTAGTTCTTAAATGTATCAAAGACGGGTGAGAGTGTTTATCGTATGTTTACATATTTTCAAACAACTCTGGTTTTTTTGTCGCTAATCAAGTGAAAGGAAGAACAAATCGTGCCCCTGGTGGTAAGTGACATGCCTATCTATGACAGTTGCAGTGCCACTCAGAACATTAAATCGCAAAGATCTTAAGGGCACTACCACTGCGCCAGTCACCCTGAGACGTAAATTGGCAAGTCCCATGTGCCTGTAAGTTCACCCTCGCCCTTCAAAACCGAAACGCAGTAATTAGCACATTACTTCTTGATTTTACTTGTACTCACACAGTTTATGAGTATTCTTTGTAAATTGATAATAATATAGAATAACAATAATGTCGCACACACTCGTAGTCCCGCACTAGAGAAACCCTGTATCGGGATTTTCATGGACACAGATGCACAACCACAAATTACATCCAAACTCACGAGAGAAATAAATGTAAGCCATGAGTACAAATAATTCTCCTGGCCCGGGAATCGAACCTGGGATCTCTGCAGATCAGCATGATAACCGTTCGGTCACGGATGTTCTTTTAAATCGGCGTTCAATCAGACTGAGCGATTTTTATTTCAAACGTCCTTAAAATATCTAAACAGGTTGGACCGTCTGGATTCAGTTATTTGTTCGATAAATAAATGAAAAAAATGCCATGCCACTCGTTGACCCAATTTATTGACTAAATGATTATTATTAATTACAAGTTTCTTATCACGGTACGATTTCTTTTTATTTTCCCCGATATTTCGGAACGGTCACGGGTTGACTCATGAAATAATACTGTTGTGCTGTAAAACACCTGTTAGAGGTAGTAATAATTATTCGTTGATTCAATACAGATTGACGTGTTTCTAGCGATTTCAAATAAGTTTTTGAATTTAACTTTGAATGTCTTTATTTGAGCTGAATTTTAACTACAGACAAAGTTAAAATTTGAAGTAAAATTTTACCTTATTTGGAACTCTATACTTTAGCGCAGATGTTAAATTCTTGACAGGAATGTGGAGTTTCTTACTCGATATTAGTATTTGAATATTATACTGATGGATGATAATTATATAGTTGATACGTACATATCAACATTTTCAAATATAAATACATTTTTGGGTCACGAGGCCATGAGATGATAATAATTGTCGTTACCAGTTGATATTAACTAATATAAAAACTTGAATGATAAGTTAATGGATCAAAGGTTACCGTGACATCGTATTTATTACCTTGGCGACTATCATTTATATTAAGCAATGCTATTATTTTGACCCACTGTGCCGGAATAATCGGAAGTCTTTATTTTGTTAATAATAATAATCTACAGTTAGCGATACTATTGTGTAGGTTGCTGAAAGCAGCGAGTTTTTTCTCAGTAACAAGCATCAATTTCGGAGTCTGGGGTTTCCGTTTTTTCGTATGATCACTTCTGTAGAAACTTTACGATTTGTTAGGATATGTTGTAACTTGTAATCTTTGAACGCTCAGCCACGATTAAAACTCTATAGTTGTACTACCACTTTAAATAATGCAATTTCGAAATCTATTATGACTACGTGAATTTGAATTGTTAAAAAATGTTTACTTGTAAAATAGGGTGAATTTCAGTGGTACAGTCAGTTTTCTTGTTTGAGGGAACCACGGAGAGAGTCTTTCATCCTGTAACAGGCTTTTCAAATCTACCACACATCAATGGTCGATATTCCAAAATCGTCTTGTGAAGTCACATTTAATTAGCTACTAACATATTATGCTGCTTTTGTACGTGAAAAACAAATATGTCATTATTATATTGACGCAAGTTACTAGTATAATAACACTGGAGGCTACCACGAGGCGACCCGACAGATCGTTCGCTAGAAGTTTCGCCAGTGGCCCTAAGGGTTTCAACCGCATAAGGCAGAAAGCTGTAGGACTGAGCAAGGTTGGCATATTTGAGCCTTTTTTCGGCCGCTCTGGCCACAGCGTCCACACAGGTTGCGTTCCAGACTAGCTGTTTCCCTAGCTTCCATGGACCGACAGTCATACCGTCAGGCTTCTTACCGTCACTTCAACAGATGCTGCAAATGCAAATTAGGCTGGACAACTGCCGGTATCTTAACGCTGGTGAAGGCTCATACGATGATGCTATTCAGCGCTGCGAGTGGAGATATGCGGCCAGCGCTTCGAGAATACGAGAGGCCATGGTGGCCAAATTCGTCAACAGCATCACCACACGTGCATTGATGGGGGTGGACTGTTCTTGTCCCCAATCGAAGACAGACAGCCAGTGTGAGGGAGAGACTCACTTTTTAGTAGTAGTGAGAGAGTGTAGCCTATACACAGACTCCTTTTCAAAGGTGGCTATGAGACGAGCCCGTTCTCTAAGGTCGCTAGCAGAGTGTATAAGTTCTTCTTGAACGATCTTGCAGAACGGCTCGTCTCAGCGCCTCTATTCACCCACTTTCCGTCACCCAATTTCATTAAAGCTTGGCACATAGATAAAGATAAATTTATTTTGTTATTTACATATATGTGCAGACTATTGCAAACGGTGAAATTGTTACTATTACGTTTATCAAGCAATAACTTAGTAAACCAAAGTTTATCAGGAATGTACGCTTATACCTATCAATAAAACTTCCCTTTGGAATTCTCATTCTTTCTCACTCATTCCATGCTTAATTTAGGTATTCTTACGGGAGAGTAGCCAAATCTTGGCAATAATTGTAAAGAAATATGTCTGGATATCCTGGTAAATACAACTTACTAGTGCAAGATAATCTATAGACGTATAATTCCAATGAAAATAAAATGTTATGATGACCTAGAGCTGGTCTGATGATAAAAATGACAGATGATTGGAGGAACTCCTTAACAGTATACAACAGGTTACCTTGTGTTTGGGTTCACAAGAATATGGTTAGTTTTGGCGACGACTTCCATATAGTTTCAATTATCGTTGAGGATACCGCGGTAACGAACACACGGAAAGGTGATTAACAAACTTTTGAGCTCGGTTTTTTATTAAAAGGGTTATAATTGTTGTAAAATAAATTACTATTGTTATAATTAAGATATGTTTTTTGGGTATTACGTTCTTTACTTTAACATCCAGTCATGATAAACATCGTCGGAAAAAAGATCATTACAGAAGTGGTAATATATGTACATACGAGTATAGATAAACACTTATTGCTCACACGCAAGAACAAAAACAGTACATAAATAACTTAAAAGTAATGTAGGTAAAGGCGGCCTTATCGCTAAGAGCAATCTCTTCCAGACAACCTTTGAAGTAGAGTAAAGCTAATCAGAGCGGGAGACGTAGTGTGCTAATGAATAAATAAAAATGAACTATACGTAATGTTTTCTAGTATACATAATCTTTTAGGCTCAATTTATATTGCGGCGGAATGGATGGAAGCGAATTTTTGTAACATAGCATAATGACCTTTATGATCAATCTTCCGCGGAATTCTCGCGCATGCTCGCGCTTTTCGCGGAAGATTTTGTCTCGTATCTAGTGCGTACGTTACACAATTGATTATAAAGTTTATTATGCTATGTTATAAAATTCGCTTCCATTCCGTTCTGCCGCAATATAAATTGAGCCTTAGTGAAATTCTGTCATAATACAAGCATGACAATCATGGTTATTACAAATCTTAATCTTAGGCGCATGTCATGTGTTCACAACACAGTTCACAACAACTACCTTTTGTAATGTTCTATAATTTTGTTTTTAGGTCACGTCTTTGTTTCGTCTTCATTTATATACATAACATCTTGAGTTTTTAAATACTCAAGATGTTATCTGTTTTATATTTTATACGAACTTACTGATTATTCGTATAATTGGCCGGAACGATGACATCAATATTTTGTTATACTTATATAGATAGCCTCTGTACTGTATGGTGGCAATTGCCTACATATAGTATCTTATCGTTTTTTTTTTAACAAGCCGCTAACTGTTTTGTCGTTATTCGCTAAACAAGAACTGAGGTCACACTGTGCATTTTGTACCCGTTAGTCAAAAGTATGTACTGTGTATGCAGACATAATTTTGAAGTAAAATTGCTTCAGCCATCTCTGGAATATTGTCCCTAAACTTGTCAGCAATCATTGTTCCGAGCTCTGTAACGTCGTTTTATTTTATTTTTATAATATTCAGTGACGGGACGAACAAGTCGTGCGCTAGATGGTAAGCTACACGACTGTCCATAACAGTTGCAGTGCCACTCAAAGCTTTAAATCACAAAGATCGGAGGGGCACTGCCACTGCGTCCGTCACCCTGAGACATAAGCTGACAAGTCCCATGTGCCTGTAATTTCACCAGCACCCTTACCCTTCAAAAACCGGCCCACAGTAATACTGAAAAAGGTAGGGTGGCAGTACAAGCCTGGACGAACTCTTTCACAAGGAGGTCTACTGCTACTAAGAACTGTCCTGTATATTGTTCATGTGCTTGTAATAATCTCATAGCAACTAATTCCCGGTTTACCTTTGTATACATATATATACACACGGTTATTGTAACTTAGGACGATTAATTATTATCGTTCATTAATTACATGGTCAATAGAAGTTCCAAGTCACTGGGCTGCTTCTTATGTTACATGGTATCAATTTTTGCAATATACGAGTATTTTTTCAATGAAAAGGTAGTAAATCCAAAAGCTGCTTGCTTCACGCATGTCTTGATAATTTACAACTGAGAAGTCCGATAGTCCCTCTATGACCCAAACAAATGTTACTGCTAATAAATAAAAGGTAAGTATGTCAGTTACTGCTACGATTGTTTCTTTTAAATTGAAACCCATAGATTGCTTACTGAACTTTGCATGTGGAACTAGAACTGAAAAAAAAAACAACTGCAAGTAAAATTAGGGTTTATGTTTGCTTAAAAAACTATCGATATTAAACTTTCATAGTACATTCTAAGTAAGGGTTTGTCGGTGGTGTTCTTTGAGGATGTATAAACAGTTATTAGGTTTTATGTTTATTTTTACTTCATTTGCATAATTTACCTAAACGTAGAGTTCTTCTCTTCTAAATAAACCAGAATGTCACGACTGTATAAAGAAATTATTTACTCAAACCTAATGATACACAAACCTAATGATACTAAAACCACTTATTTTCATAATATGTAAGCTGTGTATATACATAGTAATTTATATAGATTGTGTGTGTCTATCTATCTATACATAGTAATATGCATGGATACAATGCAGTTTATGTGACGAGGTTAGGTATACCAGCTTACCACCAAGACTTATAAAGATTTTTATTTAGTGTTACTAAATTTGGCAGGAAATTTTATGTAAAACGTCTCATGATTGCTACATTAGGTCTTAGTAGCAATTAATAAAATTCTTAAGTTTTCAAAAATACATATGGATAAAGTATGCTCGTTTCATATTTCTTGATGCCTTATAGATTTCAGCTGCAGTATCGTAACGTAAATTTGTCAGTTTTGTTTACTACGTCCTGTCTGACTTATTATGCCGCTAAATACATTGCGTTATGTACCTCATTACATATTCACTACAGTATACGCCTACTAATTTACTGAGTAGAATTAAAATGACACCTAATTGGACCTGAATAATATATCTGACCTTTTTCGAGGAAGATATTGCATTTATTCACATGTCAGCGTTTTAAAATATACAGTACAAGTAGCTGTGTTTAAAAATTTGGCTCAAATAAGTAGTACAATTGGACCACTATATCCACAGGAGACGGACAGATGTTCACAAATAAATAGTTTATGGGACGTAAACACTTAGTTTCATCTTCAGTGACTTTTTAATGTGTTAATACATAACGTACTATTTAGACCGAACTATTGCTCCTATATTGTTATTATGTAACTTGTCTAAGTAATGCGTGTCTGGGTTAATTTAGTAAAGGATAACGTAAACTAATTGAATTTAAAATGGAATGTTATCAAAGATGAAATCAAATGCAACAGAAAGAACCTAGAGATTTTGGATAAAATAAATATTGCAAAAAAGCCGCTGACTTTGCGCGTTGATGTCTTTTTAATGTAAAAATGAGCAAAATCTCTCCGACAGTCGAAAGATATATATGTCTTAATTTAGTCTAGGTTACTTACAGCTGTGCTGGAAGGTGAATAGTAGACCAGTAAAAGTAGCACGGCTGGGCCGAGGTGGAGCACGTTAAAGCGCGCACGCGCCGCGGCCGGGCCCGACATGCCTGAGCCGCACTACTGGACGCGCGCCCTCGCCTCGGGCTGGGGCGCAGCGCCCGCGCAGCCCGTCGAGGAGGGGGTCGGGGGTTAGCAGGCCTTCGCCCGAGCACTCCTCGCTCCTTAGTATCCCGGCACAAACGGCGCGCGTGCACGGGACACAGGCGCAGCGCGCTCCGGGCCATGGCGGTCCACGTACTATGGTAAGAGCTTTGCGCATTTTATACTCCTAACATCTTTTGTTTAAATATTCCAACGTGATTATTTTATAGTAGTACAAAAGTAATAATTTTTTTATTATTCTATTAATGTAAACGGTATTTCAAAATTAATGCGATGAATATTATTTTTTAAACTAAATAAATTTTGTAGGTTGGTGGCTGCTGTGGTATCTATAGCAGGGGTAAGAACGGTGAGTTATAAAATTTATATAAATTCGATTTTGATTACGAGTATTTTATTGATAGAAGTGATTAAATATTAATGAGTTCGAATATTTACGCGGTTTAAAAAACTGCTTGGGTATTGGGGAATGCTGTACGGGCGAGAGACGGCGGGGGTGACCGCGGCGGTTCGTATGCTGACTCGTTCGTCTGCTAACTTTCGTCTTTTTGCAATTTTTCCCAAACACAGACTGCGATTTTTTTGCCAAATCTCGATCAGAGTACCTAGATTATTTCGTTTAGATTATGCAGACGACAAATCGTGTACGTGCTTATAAAATATTAAAATATAATTACAATATGTTTGTGTATATCCACCACTCTTTGAATGAGTAATTGATAACTTAATCACAATTGCATTTCTTACGAATAAATTACATAGAACATAACGCAACGGCACACAGACCGACAAAGTTTATCATCGTTCGGATGTAATGCGTCGGTATTGCGCAAACTTATAGTTTCCTATATTATTATATAACTAGGTATATCTAAAAATTTAATAAATAACTAATGTGTAAAACTACTTAAACCTAATTGGATTAGTATTCATACCTAAAATAATAATATTTTTTAATAAATGATTGCAAATGTGAATTTGCACTATGGTTACGAATTTTTAGTCCCTACAAATCAATAGTAAGTATTTTGGATCCTTACAAATTAATTTTATTATGATTGCTGCATTCGTGTTCACATAAGACGTTTCATGTGTACAAATGAAGTGATCCAATGAACTGAAATTTTAGTTTCAAAAACTAGGTGCGGTTCGAAAATTCGAAACTGAATACTTTCACTCCAAATTTTGCCAAAATGTGTATCTCAATTTATTACCTACGAATTGTGAGTAGAACAAACGAACCGAGGGTTCTTTACACCAATCATATGCTACAACTTCCATAACTAGACCAAATAAAATACAAATATTTGATATTAGATTATTATTAAATTTATTGTATTTTATGTATAATATTAAATATATTATCTGTCCATTATCCAGATATCTCGGTAAAAACTTTGTTGTAGTAACCAGCCACAATGTGGCAATGTTACATCTTTAAAATACCTTTAATGTAAACTATAATGGACCACCTTTGCCTTTTACTTAATATAGGTATAAATAGCATACCACACTCTTTTCACCGTGTCACTCCATTCACAACGTCTTTTTATTTAGTATTTATTAAAATGAATTAGACATTTTACTGGCAAAAAATTATCATTTCCTTAAAAAATATGTTTTGAGAGCAACTTTTAACATAAGTTGGACTGGGTATTATTTATTAGCAGTGACATCAAGCTAACCTGTATCGCGTCTCTGAAAATAGGCAGAGGAATGTGCTTTCTATGCGATATAGAATAATAAAATAAAAGTTACGAAAGCTTTTCCACGCGGTACCTCAATGTTCAAAAATTGACTATATACGTGTCAGAAATGTATTTGGTATTCTTCAGTTGGCAAATGTCGAAGATACGGGAAAAGGACATTTTTGATGCGATTTAATATTTGGAAAAAAAAATGTCCAAACAAAGCTCTTTCACATTGATAGCTTACTTGATCTAGTTGCACCAAATTTAAACTTTAACCATCCCATATAAACCACATTTTAAACTACAAAATTCTAAATTATTTTATCTATCTACGGTAGATTTGGGCAACTAACAACAAATTAATAGTGATTTCTAGGTAAAACAGCCGTGACATGCAGCTAAACGGATATCGAAGTTCCAACTTAGGGAGTCACCAAACTAATTAACGCGGTTTCGATTTGATATAATACAGCTATGACATGACATTTCTTTTAAAAAATAAGTTGTTCGTTTGTTTTTCTGCCATTCGATTAGTTATATGGAACATCTAGAAAGATAGAGGTCCCTTGTCCTGTGCCATTTAGCGCTTTTAGTGGCACGCAAACAACTGCAGATTCATAGGGCGCACTATAAGTTTCCAGAACTGGCCACTTACATAAACAATATTTAAAAAGTAATTACAACATTTGAAAATGGAACTCTTTGGCTGTAGAATACAGTTTGTTTCATCTGACTGTCACTTGTCTTTTGTGGCGTCATTTTAGAAATTGGTTGTCTACGTCACCGTGGATTTAACATGGATTTAACTCGTGAAAAATTTCGTAGTATGATTTTCTTCGACTTTAAGTGTGATTTAACAGCTCAGTGGAGCTTCCCTCGGCTTCAAACTTTGGCGATGAAGCACCATGCAAGACGACTATTTATAGCTGGTTTGCAGAATTCAAACGCGGTCGTGTGTGTCCACTGCTGTGAACAACAAAAACATCGATGCTGTGCGCCGTATGATCAAAACAGACAGGCATGTGACATACCATGAGATTCTGGCATCCTTAGGCATAGGCATGAGTCAAATACAATCAATACTACACAAACATTTGGGTGTGAAAAAGCTGTGCTCTCCGTGGATCCCACACAATTTCACTGAGGCTCAAAAAACGGATCGCGTCACTTGGTGTAATGCCATGCTTACCAGATTCAACGAAGGGGCGTCAAATTAGGTGTGGGACATAGTAACAGGTGACGAAACATGGATTTATAGTTACGATTCAAAACAAAGCAGCAATCGAGCGTATGGGTCTTTCAAGATGAGCCGAAACCCACCAAAGTGCCGCGCGTGCAAAGTGCCTCTAAGCGGATGATTGCTTCTGTTTAATTTTAATAAAACTGGACACGTGGCTACGTTGTACCGTAAATAGTGATTGGTACACGACTATTTGTTTGCCGGAAGTTATTGACAAACTCCGTAAAAATAACCGTAAACGCCGTATCGTCTTGCACCACGATAATGCCAGTTCTCACACGGCCAGACAGACGAATGAATTTTTGAAGGTGGACAACGTTGACCTTATGAGCCATCCCGCGTTCAGTCCCGACCTGGCACCTTGTCGCGGGTCCCGACCTGGCACCTTGTACATATCTGCTGGTACCAGGGTAGGCTTAGGTATGCGATGACAGCACAATTCAGGACATATATATTTTTGTCCACTGTAAACACCTAATTAATATATGTACTTACAACAAGTATAATATACCATTGCTTACAAGAAACAACAAATTTCATAAAAGTGTAACCAACACATTTTTATGAAATTTGTTGTTTGTATATTAATTAGGGTTCTGTACTAAATGAATGAATAAAATGTTTCATACTGCTTATTAAAGTTACAATGACAACACAAACATCATTTAAGTATAATAGAAGAAGCTAATGTATAACAGGTGGCCTTATTACTAAGTAGTAATTTCTTCCGAATAAACTTAGTATAGAAATTTAGGCGATGCAGATGGGATGCAATAATCGTGATACGTTTGAAAAGTAACATAGGCTAGGGATGGGTATAGACCAACAATACATCGATTATTGACATCCACATGTTTTGTTCAACAAAACAATCGAGGTACCAGTTAATCATAGCTTAAAAAATCGATTAATTGACAAAATATAAATATGTATTTTAATTGGTGGCATTACTTCTATATTATATTCTATATTCTTGTTAGTGAATGTTTTTAGCTGTGTAAGTCAAATTTTATAACGTCACTTTCTTCATCTCTTACGGTTTACAAAACCTGATTCTTTGTTTACCTGATTTGTAAAGTTAAAATAAACTAAGTAGGTATAGAGAGAGCTCTAGCTCTCTAGCAATACTCCAATAAGTCTAAGCCAATAGTACCAGGGTTTTCAGAATAACCTCGAAAACACAGGTGGCAGCTCAGGCGGCATGCATAGGAACCTCGTAACATAACCCTCATTTCCCGCCTTATTTCAAATTACACAAATTATAATAGTATAGTAGTATACACACCAGTATTAATTATAACTTTTTCAAGTGAAGACAAATTATACGATTAGCTTATGTAAACCATCTTTTTGGTGTCACGGTATTGCGCGCAAGTCAAATTTTTCGAAAATCGATTAAATACAATGACTTTTTTTTCGAAATTGTAACATGTTTATAGTTTTATTTTTTTAGCAAAAATATTGATTTTTGTATCGATGAAATCATCGATTTTCCGATTAATCGAATCAGATGACATCGATTATTCCACACAACATCGATTATTCCGATTAACCGATTAATCGATACCCATCCCTAACATAGGCGTCCAAAGCTAACGTAGCATAAGCAGGTATCAAATATCAAGCGTTCGTCTTCCTTCATAATGCAATAGTAGAATTATATCTGTCGCATAACTGAAATTCTTATTCAAATGTTTGGGGATAGAATTACAAGCACTAAACTCTCCACAGGTTTCATTGTGCTTTTAAAAACTAAGTAAGTGTAGTTACAAAAAACTTATATTAGGAGTAACAACCGAGAAATAATTTTAAATAACAAGTAAATTTAAGAAATGCGTCAATTTTCTAAGAAAAGCATTACTGTAAAAATATTTCGTTAGTATCTTAGAGCGTCAAAAGTCCAGTAGTTGGTAAAATTTAGGCTAAGGCTTTAGTTCTCATCTGTATCTTATAGTAATGTAATGCAACAGTATCTAAACAGTGCAAAAATTTACAGCAAGACGATGGATATACATGGAATGAAATCAACGGAAATCGGTGGCCGGATGCGGATACGGAGCCGCGGACTTACGATACTAACTCGTATGGCTTGTCGGGAAGGCTTGATCTGCCACAACCGCCGCAACCGACAGCGTGGCAGACCTCGAGACCGTCGCCCGTATATCCACAGTCGCCACCTTCAGGCTTCAACTTCAATCGTTATGCCGCATATGACCCTGTCACTAGACAACGCACCACTGCTGTCGATCGTAATTGTACGGCAACTGGATGTTGCGTGCCGAAATGCTTCGCAGAAAAAGGAAACCGGGTATGTATTTTTAACAATATTTGGGAACATAAGAATATTAACAAAATGGGATCATGTAGCGCATAACATAATGTTTATTTTATAGGGTTTTCCCGGAGCACCAGGACCTCAAGGTCCAAGAGGTCTTCCCGGACACGAAGGCGTAGAAGGTATCCAGGGTCCCAAAGGACAAAAAGGTCAAATGGGACCTCAAGGACCTCGAGGACCTAAAGGCGACAGAGGAAAACCTGGCTCACAAGGTCATCCTGGCTTAACGGGGCCTCCAGGGCCTCAAGGTGAAACAGGCACTCCTGGTATTCCTGGTAGAGATGGCTGTAATGGCACAGACGTAAGCGTTGAAGAGGATATATTTTCTGATAGATAAATTAAAATGACTTGAATTACTTAAACTAAATTAATTTGAATAATTTAAATGTATATACCGCATTTATCTCTTATACTGGCTTATTTGTGTTTATTTATACCTATAATGTAAATGTTCCTGTATAAATAGTTTTAACAACCTAAATTTTTTAAAAGGGTGAACCTGGACCAATGGGGTTTAAAGGAAATCAGGGCCCCCGTGGTTTCCCTGGTTTGAAAGGAGAAAAGGGTGATAAGGGAGAAGAAGCACTTCGTGGCCGATATGAGAAAGGACAGAAAGGAGAACCCGGAAACGATGGTACGCACGGATCTCCAGGACCTGTTGGGCCTACCGGTCCTCCTGGCTTGCCTGGACCTAAAGGAGTCACTGGACCCATGGTAAAGAGTAAACACAAAATCCTTTAATTCATGAAGAAATACTTTATGAAGACATCATAATGAACATTTTAACGAAGTAGCTGGCATAAACATACTGCATAATTAATTGCTTGTTAAAAGCTGTGTATAAAAGCATGTATGTGCGTACTGGGATTTGAAAGAAGTGGAAACTTCTTATCTTCGCTTATGATGATGCTCGAATATTATATTAATGTTATATTTTAGAGCTATTGTCTTTACAGGGACCAGTGGGTGAGAAAGGTGATAAAGGCGCCAAAGGTGACAAAGGAGCATCGGTAATCGGTGATAAGGGAGACAGAGGAGATATTGGTAGCAAGGGAAAAAGTTGCCCATACGTACTTCCAGTGGCTGTTAATGACACTATTACCAAAGGAATACAGGGTGAAACGGGAGCCCAAGGGGACAAAGGAGAACCAGGCAGACAAGGCGACAAAGGGGATATGGGCCCTATGGGTGAACCAGGGGTGCCAGGCTTAATGGGTTCTAAAGGAGAAAAAGGAATACGAGGAAATCCGGGCGAACGAGTGAGTAATAGAAATTCTACGTTAAAAATTTGTCCGTTACTTCTCCGTTATTTCACTATGAATTTAATTGTCTAGTTGAGAAATCCCTTGCTTCTCATGCAAAAGACTTTAATTCCAGATCCCATTAAAAAGACTTTCATAACTCTTTTTAAATGTAAGTGCTTATATATGATAGATACGTAGAGTCATTCGGATCAAGTGTACGTATTTTTGTAATTTAGGGCTTACCGAACTTTAAAATAGAGTTAGGAACACAAAGGCATTATTGCTTTCAAGTAAATCATTTTTTTTTAATTTATTTGGCTCTAAATTGAAATAAAAACAAAAACTTAAAACACGCGGTTTTCTTTTTCCTATCAAGAATAAACGATCTAAAATCGAAATATGTTCACTTGACTCGCGTTGCGGGAATCTATGCGCACCCTTATGGGGTAAGCAACTGCACTTGGGGTATGTGAGAGCATTGCTTGCTCATGGTCAAATATAATAATAATAATACAACTATTCTTTATTAAAAAAAACCTAGATATGTTTCAAGGACGTAAATATTTCAAAACAATGGTGATAAACTAAACCATTCTCCTCTGAAAAAATTTTGAAATGGCGCTTTCGCCTTTGCTACAAAACATCGACGATAATGTGTAGTATAAAAATATTGAAAATGATATTTTATTAACATCTTATTAATTTAGAAACTGGTGTAAGTTCGGATTTTTTCTTGTATATTTCAGTGTCATGACGACTAGGCACTGAAATATAAAATAAAAGCATGTTAAAAATATTGCACAAATGAATGGACGAAAATGGTACAGACGGGGCAAAATACGCATGCGCGCACTGACCCTTCCACGCTTTCCCCAGAGTATTGAATTGCAAATGAATGATAGCAATATATTTGGAACTGAATATAACCTGAAACTTTTTTTAGAAATATAGCGTATTGTAAATATGTCCATAATTGAAAAAAATTACAACTTACTGTTATGAGATAAAAAATAAAGGTGCTACATATTTTCTAAGATACAAAAGTAAATGGATGTTTACAACACAAACAGATTTTTAAGCAAAAGGTTACTTTACATTTTTATTGAATTGATATTCAATTATTTTTTGTGAAATTACTCCACTAGTTTGTTATAATTATTAATACAAAGATCGAACACTCAGGAAAAATTCCTTCGATCCGGCCAGATTCAAACCGATGTCTTCTAGCTTACCGTGGCAGACGCTATACCATATAAGCTTAGTTGATATAGCGTCTGGCATGGTAAGCTAGAAGACGTCGGTTCGAATCCGGCCGTGTCGAAGAATTTTTTACTGAGTGTTCGATCTTTGTATTAATAATTATAACAAAAGGTTACTTGTTAACCTTTTTTACTCAAAAACTGTTTTTGTTGACCGTGTAACATGGGCCTAATAGGAACTATTCGGAATTAAACAACTGCCTTGGTGTGATCCAAACAAACCGCCTACCCCTCTTCATCCGTTCCGGAGATAGAGCTCCTGCGCACACTTACCCACTGCTCTTAGTTACCCCGAATGACTCTAAGCACTTTAATTTTTATGGTAACATAAACATATTTTACTATAATATCCTATTATTGGCAGTTAATATTAAATTTCATTCGTGGTAGAAAAGGAAATTAGAACTCCTTGTACCAAAAAAATTTACTAAAAAAATGTATTCCTATACTCTAGGGTCGAGATGGAATGTATGGATCGCCAGGACCATCGGGTCAAAAAGGAGATAGAGGTCTAGATGGTATAGCAGGTCTGTCTGGTAGGCCCGGTAGTAAAGGTGAACCTGGTAGAGATGGAGCTCCTGGGCCAAGAGGATTGAGAGGTGTACCTGGCCGACCAGGTGGTCGTACCGGCGGCGTAGGACCAGCTGGGCCACCTGGTCCCCGAGGTTACGACGGCCCAGCTGGGCCTAGAGGAACAGACGGTAGACCTGGAGAAAGAGGTGCAATAGGACCTGTGGGGCCGCCGGGAGGACAAGGTGAACCGGGAACTCCAGGCCCAGAAGGACTTCCTGGTGTTAAAGGTGAAAAGGGTGAACCTGGTCTAGAAGGAAGGACTGGTGATGTCGGACCAAGAGGCTACACAGGACCTACTGGGCCTACAGGTCCGAGAGGCCTAAAGGGAGACGATGGAATATCGATACCCGTAAGTGTAAATTCATTATCCTACAATTTTTTATGTGATATGCGTATATATTTACAATTATTTGGTAGTCCTTAAATACTTGTTACGAAAACATTTGTGGGTTGTGTATTAAGTATACGATACAGATATTTAAACTAAACTAAACACTCTTTTGTCGACGATGTACGAGTATATGTAGATAGTTCTATAGCATTTAAGATGTTAAAGGTATATCATATGCAGTGTGCAACAGAAAAGGAAAGTATATCAATACAAATATATTAAATACTTTTGTAAAATTTTAAAGGAACTCTGGGTTGCTCTTTATAAATAAACGTTTGTACACATTAATCATTTAACATATTTAACATATGTATTTCAAATATCGAGGCAACCTGCAAAAACTAAACGGGTCACTACCATGGATTTTGTCATTCAAGTTTGCAGAAGCGTACATACATACACTTACATACACACACACACACTTTGAGAAAACGACTTTCAACAATAGCTAGTCTACTTGTACTAATTCCACATTATAACATGTTGTGGCTATCAAGACTTTCCATTAAAAGAAATATTATTTTTCGTAATATAAATTAAAATTTTATAAATATGCCTACTGTAATGCTAGTGCAAGAATATTAATTTCTGTAAACTTCTGTCTCAAAGACACTACAGCTTGTAAATTGCCCGAACCGCATGTTTTTATAGGACAAAGATTCTCATTACCTCAAAACGATATGCGTATGTCAAAAATGTGAAAGTGGCTAAAGTAAACCAATCTAGCTGTTTCGATATCTGAAAGATTTCGTATTTTTATAATTGCATTCACTGCGGAGTTGAGTCGTTTCGATAACTTACTTAGAGCCTATCCACACGGAGTGTTTTTACGCTCACCTACGACGACGTGCAGATGACGTGCGTAAACGCGATTCAAACAAGAATTCAGCCGCATCAGTAAACCTTTGCACACGTTTCAAATTCAGTAGCGCCGTAAACGCTCATCTGTTTTTTCAGTCTTACACCGCGATGTTGTTGTTGTTGAATCGGTACAAACGCGTCGTAAAATGCGACATAAACAAGCTTCCCAGATTCATGAATAGTTTGTATAGCTTCCCAGATTCATTAATTTTTCCATGACAACTTGGAGGTTATGTGTTTAAGGCTACAATTAATTACATGTCCTTACAAAGTCCAGAGGGTCGATTCAGAACCTTACGATAACTCAGTTGTCGACCGATTCGATTTGATATCTTACGATTTGTTTTATTTTCTATTCACAACACCCGAATTAAACGTCAAACTGTCGTATTCGAAACCGAATCGAAATGACGTCACACCCGTACGATTACTCGAATTTCTCGACCGGTAAGACGAATGTTATTCAGAACACAGTTATCGAATGAAAGTTACCGAACGTGCTATTGTTTACAAAGCAAGAATGTAATATGGAAATCTCTTATTATTTTAA
The DNA here is from genome assembly GCF_003589595.1 of Hyposmocoma kahamanoa. Classification (NCBI taxonomy): domain Eukaryota; kingdom Metazoa; phylum Arthropoda; class Insecta; order Lepidoptera; family Cosmopterigidae; genus Hyposmocoma; species Hyposmocoma kahamanoa. Next base: position 12,984,739 of record NW_020653337.1, read on the forward strand.
ATTAGGTCTGGATTTTGTTCTATTTTATGAATGCATTCCTATATTAAAATATTGGCCTTTAAAGTCTTAAAAATGTATATAAAAGGATTTTAATTTTTCTTATAATCTATTTCACCGACTAACTCCGTAAACGCTGTTGAATTACGATATCGTATTCGAATCCGGATCGAACGTTTAACTCGAATGTTCTGAATAGCTCGGAAAACGCCCTCCGATTCGAGAACGATATCCAATCGAACGATTCGGTTATAATATCGATGAGTTCTGAATCGGGGTCCTGGGCACTGATTTTGATTCAAATCGGCCTCGATCCGATCGGGTAGTCTCGAAATCAGATGGGTTTCTGAGCGAAAAGATGAACCTGATTCCTACTATACCTTTCTAATTTGTGAGTTAAATCAACTATTGTTCCGATTAGAAATGTCAAAAGGTTGCTGAACGGCCCGTTGTGAATTGCAATTATGCACCTCGACTCGAAAAACACGCAGTTTCCGATCGGGAGAGGCAATCAAAATTAAGCTGCTGGACTTGTTTTTTTTTTTTTAATTTTTGGTGGAAACAGGCCGGCGAGATTTTTATTCTCGTCTCATCTCGCCTCGCCGGTGGAAAACCATCTTTAGTGATGTTACGGAACATCATACGCAAGCATACTTATGTAAATATCTAGGACCGGTCGACTAAAGCACATAAGCCTAAACCAGTAATCATTCATTTAAATTAATTCTCTACCGTTTAAAGCATATAAGTCAAATGTATTTTATATTTTAGTAGCAGTAGACCTTCTTGTGAAAGAGTTCGTTTAGGGAAGTACTGCCACCTTACCTATTTCCGCCGCCAAGCAGTAATGTCATTACTGTTTTTCGGTTTTGAAGGGTAAGGGATGCTGGTGAAATTACGGGCACATGGGACTTGTCAAGTTATGTCTCAGGGTGACGAACGCAGTGACAGTGCCCCTCAGATTTTTGCGATTTAAAGCTCTGAGTGGCACTGCAACTATTATGGACAGACGTATAACTTACTATCAGGCGCACGACTTGTTCGTCCCGCCACTTGATATTATAAAAAAAGTGATTACTTCATTCATTATCCCGACCGACTCGAAAGATAGGGTATTTCGGAGAAACTACGGGCTTGCCGGCAAGACCAGGGTACAGCAGGCATCCGGGCTAAGCCCTCCGCCAATGATATACGCCTTCACGTTTGGTGGGTCCGAACTTGGGTATGGACTCGCTGGGGTATATGGTGACCGGGGCGTCAGTCTAGTGCGTAGCTAGCGCGTCTCAGTAGACGAGGGCCTAAGGCGAGGAGACGCGCGGGGCATTGTCGGCACTGGACCGGAGAGTTAGTAGAAGATGAGCTAGATATAATAATTTGTAACTTAAATTCTAGTGGTGTCTTTTACAAATTTATCATTCTCTTCACATCTTCCAACATTATAAATAACACAAAAAATATAAAGCACTTTTTTACTTATGTGTTCTAGTCCGCCGACAATATATATAATAAATGATGAAATAAAAATTTAATGGCACTGATGAGTACGATTGTTGCTAGTGTTGTGCAAGTTTGGATTTTAATAATTTCAGATTTGGTTTTAATGTAGTGTTATTAACAAAACAGATGTACCAGATAGCTAGTAACCATACTCTGTACTGGCTCCCTTATCTTGATGTATCATTTCGGTAACATATAGTATTATAAAAACAAAAAACTTATAGAACACTCGAATAAGCTTGTCAAACATTGGTTTCCCTGACTCGAGGATCGGGGTGAATACCGAAGACGTATCGCGTTAACATCGACTTAGACATTATAGTGGCCTGCAGGTAGGCTGTCACAAAAGAAGTTGCAAGCTAAAGCACATCTCACCACGTACTTGGATGTTAGAGGTTGAGGTCGATGTGCGAGATAGATAGTATGTTAGCGTGTAAAGTATTTGAAGGCAAGTGTCGTTGATATCCTTTTTTTATATCTAGTATTTTTTCATTAGGGTGAACCAGGACGCCCAGGGTCATCAGGAATACCGGGAACGAAAGGTCAAAAAGGAGAAAGAGGATATCAAGGTCTTACAGGGGCACCTGGCAATTCTACTGTTGGTACACGAGGAGCTCCTGGAGAAATGGGTCCACGTGGAGAGAAAGGAGACAAGGGTAGCCCAGGATTTGATGGTATACCGGGTAGTCCAGGTTCTAAAGGTGACATAGGCGGACGATGTAATGAGTGTTGGCCAGGCGGACCGGGACCTAAAGGGGACCGTGGCTTGGAAGGCGCTCGTGGAGAACGTGGAGAAAGAGGTCCTTCAGGACCCGCCGGACTACCAGGTGAACGAGGCGTGGACGGAATTCATGGCGAACAGGGAGTTCCTGGGCCAACAGTGAGTACTTATTTTTAAATAAAAAAGTAAGAAATAAAAATGAATATTCCACTTAAATCATTTGCCTCAATATGTATTTGTAAGCTAGCTTGTTGACAAACTTTTAGGGTGACCGCGGTGACGAAGGTCCCATAGGAGTGCCAGGATTGCCTGGACGAGACAAAGAAGTCCCTACTGAATTAATAAAAGTGCCTCCAGGTCCAAAAGGCGAACCAGGTCCAAAAGGATCGCGTGGTCTGAAAGGCGAAAAGGGACGTGACGGCCAAAAAGGAGAGCGTGGACCGGTGGGTATGCCAGGGACCACAGGAAATCAAGGTCTTATGGGTCCGCCGGGAGCTGATGGAATACCTGGCAGAGACGGCATACCAGGAAGGCCTGGTCAGCCCGGAACCAGCGTAAGAGGAGAAAAAGGACAACCAGGAAATTTGGGAGAAAAAGGAGATAAAGGAGCCCATGGGAGAACGGGGTTAAAGGGTGAACCAGGAAATTGTACTCAACCGGCAAATATTGAAGAAATGGCTAAGGGCGACAGAGGTGCTCCTGGGGAGCGAGGGCCACAAGGACCGCAAGGTAACATTTGTATATTACCGTTTCACTGTATTACTAGTACTCAAGTGTTGTTGGTTAGTGGGTGGGTTAGGGGGTGGGTTAGGGGGGGTTGGGGTTGGGTTACGGGGTGGGTTGGGGTTGGGTTAGGAGGTGGGACAATTAATTAATTGTCAATCTTTCATTGCCAGAACAATTAAATTTTGCCCAATACTGCTAGTACTTTGTTGAATCGTAACTGATATCGATATTAGAAAACCAAAGGAAATGCTGTCCTCAGAATTATTTAACAAAATATCTTTTTAAATATTTCTATAGACACTTGTACTTATTACGTATCCGTACTTATTCTGAATTAATGGCATAATTATAAAAGAAAATAATTTAAATAAACTCTTACATACCTTGGTTTAAATTGAAATATAATAATTTCAACCTTAATTCTAATATTCTTAATATAATATACAGTGTTTTTTAATGGGATCAGTATAAGAAAATCCGAAACCATAGAATATACAAGGAAACCTATTAGGAACTATTAAGTCTTTTTTGCAAAAACAATTTTGGCATAAACCATTTTTTCGTCAAGCGTGAGAAGTTGAATTGACCAAAATTTTTTTACTGCTAACCGACTCACTTTCATGAAAGAATTATATCATTGTATGGAACGTGAAAATCGGGACAGCAGAAGTAGGTCAAATTTCATAAAATGTTTTTTATACAATATGAATAAAATTGACTTTTTTTTTAATGCTGCTAGATTTAGCTTCTTATAATGTTGGTTTTATTGTATGGGACGAAAAAAGTCGGGACAGCAGAAGTTGGTCAAATTTAACAAAATAATTTTTCAAGTGTAACGTTTTTGACTATTTTTTTTTAATGCTGATAGACTCGGTTTCTTATAAGAATGATTTCATTTTATGGGAATAAAAGAATCGGGACAGCAGAAGTTGGTCAAAGTTTATAAATTTTACTCGTTTTGTATGATTTATTTTTTATTTTTGACCAACTTCTGCTGTCCGAATTTTTTTCCCGATACGATGAAGTAATCCTTATAAGAAACTGAGTTAACTGAGTATATTAGCATTTAAAAAAAATCTATTTTATTTATTTTGTATGAAAAAAATGTTGTGAAATTTGACCAACTTCTGCTGTCCTGATTTTGTTCATTCTATACAATGAAAAGATCCCTTCGTGAAACTGAGTCAATTAGCACTAAAGGAACGTTGATCAATTTTATTAATTTTTATGGACAACTCACGCTTGACCAAAAAATATTTATTGTGAAAACTCACGAACTTTTATTGTGAAGATAATTTTGGCATAGTCAAAGCCAAAATTAATTTTACAATAAAAGACTTAATGGTTCCTAAAATAGGTCCTATGCATCTTCTGTGGTTTCAGATTTCCCATAAAAAAAAACACTCCGTATATTACATTACGTGAAAACATACATACAACGATTACAAAATTTAAATTTTGTAAAATCAATTAACATAAGAAAATCTTACTTTCTTATTTTTTTAAATTATGTGCTTACTAATACCGAGAACAAATTACAGGTGACAAAGGTGATAAAGGAGATTTAGGTTACCCGGGTCGCCAAGGCGAAAAGGGTGACATGGGTTTTTCCGGAAGACAAGGCCCAGTGGGCCCTCGTGGACTTTCAGGGCCAAGAGGACTAAAAGGCGATATAGGAATCGCGGGATTCCCGGGCACACCTGGAGAAGTAGGACCGAGAGGATTTCCAGGAACACCTGGACTTAAAGGTGATAAAGGTGAAACTGGTCCGTCTATGCCTGGCCTTCCAGGACCCCCTGGTTCAACTGGACATAAAGGAGAACCAGGTTTGAGAGGTTTTCCAGGTATACCAGGCAGCGATGGTCCTCCTGGGCCAATGGGACTACCTGGTGAAAAAGGAGATCAAGGTTTTACTGGACGAATCGGTGCTCCCGGTCCTCCAGGATCAAAAGGTGATGCTGGTCCCGTTGGTCCCGCGGGGGTACCAGGTAGGAATGGAATTCCTGGGAAAGATGGTCCAAAAGGTTTTCCAGGATTTCCAGGCCCACAAGGCAATCCTGGAGTAATTGGATTACCTGGACAAAAAGGAGCGCCTGGTTTGCAAGGTCCCGATGGTCCAAAAGGATTCCCTGGAACTAGAGGATCACCAGGACCACAAGGTCCGCCGGGTATAAATGGCATCACTGGAGAGAAAGGAGAAAAAGGAGAATTCGGCTACCCAGGTCAAGCAGGACTTCCTGGGCTGGACGGACCAATAGGGACACCTGGATTAAATGGATCTAAAGGCGATAGAGGTTACGAAGGACCTCCAGGTTTACCGGGGATGATAGGACCTATTGGTGAAAAAGGGGACCAGGGACCTCCAGGTTATTTCGGTCAGAAAGGAGAACCAGGGTTTGCAGCTGACAAAGGACAGAAAGGAGAGCCTGGACCGCCTGGTTTAAAAGGTTTAGATGGAATTCCTGGTCGAGATGGTGCGAATGGTGACAAAGGTGACGCAGGTTTACCTGGCTTTGGAAGACCTGGTCCATCTGGACTAAAAGGTGACGTTGGACTACCGGGCATTCCCGGCCTTCCGGGAGAAAAGGGGTCTAAAGGAGATTATGGCAGTCCTGGATTAAGAGGACCAAAAGGCGATAGAGGTTTACCCGGAAAGTCCGGTACGGACGGTACTCCTGGAATGGATGGTACTCCGGGTCTACCAGGTGATATGGGATTCCCAGGACCTACAGGTGCTAAGGGTGACAAAGGTGATCTGGGTTCACCTGGACGGGACGGTTTTGATGGAGCAAAAGGGGATCGTGGACCTGTTGGGCCTATTGGAAGAATAGGACCTGTTGGGTTTATGGGACCAAAAGGTGACAGGGGACCGCCAGGTCCAACCATGGATGTAAAAGGTGACAAGGGAGATATTGGACCTGTGGGACATCCTGGTTTTCCAGGTCAGAAAGGAGATAGGGGCTATGATGGTGCTATAGGATTTCAAGGTGATAAAGGAGATCAGGGACGACAGGGTGAAAGAGGAGATACTGGTAGATTCGGCGTTCCTGGTGCGAAAGGTAATTTATGGTAGTATTTAATTACATGTTTTTGTTATAATTTAAGTATTTTTATTTTGAGCATGATTATTATGGAAAATAATACAACCAATGGAATAATTTCTACTCATAGAACGAAAAACTGTTCCCTAATATTTAAAACAAACAACTATTGTAGTATTGAATCACACTCAGCTTGATATTTATTTTTATTTTACAGGAGATAAAGGCTTAGCTGGACCTGAAGGACTGCCGGGAAGAACCATTAAAGGAGAAAAGGGACTGCCTGGTTCGCCCGGAAAACATGGTCGTCCAGGAGCTCAAGGGGCACGTGGTGAAAAAGGTGAACAAGGATTACCAGGACTGCCGGGACAAATGGGTTCCCCTGGCTCCCCAGGGTCACCAGGTGCCCCCGGAGAAAAAGGCACTGAAGGTCGTGAAGGGATAGCTGGACCACCTGGTATAGATGGCACTCCAGGTCCACCAGGTCCACCAGGTTTAAATGGTGCTAAGGGAGACAAAGGTGATCAAGGGCCTGTTGTGTATGGAACACCAGGTGAAAAAGGTGACCAAGGCCCACAAGGACTACCTGGACCACCCGGACGACCCGGCGAAAAAGGGGAACCAGGTTTGGATGGCATCAATGGTTTACCCGGGCCTATGGGTCCAGTTGGTCCAAAAGGTGATATGGGATTCCCAGGCAGAATAGGTATGCCGGGTGTAGAAGGTCAAAAAGGTGACAAAGGAACACCAGGTAATATTGTCTACGGACCTAAAGGTGAACCAGGACCTCGTGGACCACCTGGTTTTAACGGCGCTCCAGGAAGAGATGGGATCCCTGGCCCCAAAGGTTTAGATGGCAGCCCAGGAATAAAAGGGGATCGTGGCTATCCAGGTTCAATGGGTCCTCCAGGACCACCAGGCCCTATAGGACTTCAAGGAATGTCTGGAGAACGAGGAGAAATAGGTCTTACCGGAGCACCAGGACCCCCAGGAAATCCTGGAACGCCATGTACTAACACAGACTACTTAACCGGTATACTATTGGTGCGTCACAGTCAAACTGAACTAGTCCCGCAATGTGAACGAGGTCATATAAAATTATGGGAAGGATTCTCACTGTTATACATTGACGGTAATGAAAAATCTCATAATCAAGACTTAGGTTACGCCGGCTCCTGCGTAAGAAAATTCAGCACTATGCCGTTCTTATTCTGCGATCTCAATGATGTTTGTAATTATGCCAGTCGTAACGACAGAAGTTACTGGTTGTCAACGAATAAACCCATACCTATGATGCCAGTGGAAGGAAGAGAGATACAGCAGTATATATCAAGATGTGTTGTATGCGAAGTGCCTGCTAACGTGATTGCAGTTCATAGTCAATCTCTTGATGTTCCAAATTGCCCATCGGGATGGACCGAATTATGGATCGGATTCAGTTTTGTAATGGTGAGTCAATTACTTTCCAAACTTACAACATTTCTAAATGCTTTGGCAAGCTACAAATAAAATAGCTTAAATGTACGTACTAGAGATGAAACGGATAGTGATTTGGCCGAATACCGGATACCGGCCATCAGGCGTGCAACTAGCCCGGATAGCCGGATATCCGGCCGTCGAATATTGGACCCACAGTCGCAAACATGTCGCGACCGGTTTGCAGCGCGCATCACAGAATAAAAATCTAAATCTACTTACTCACACGTTTCATGATTATCGGTACACATTGTTCGTATGAAAACATAATTATTTTAAATCCATTATTATTTAAAGACATTTCGAATCGAGCGTGATCGCGATCCTTTTATTTAGCGGTCTGGTAACATCAAGCAGTACCTAAATTTAACAAAATTTGCAGGAGTTTATAGCGAACAGCTGTTCTCTGAAGCTGATCTTATTTATAAAAATAAACGGAATCGAGTTTTACCATTTATTTCAGAAATACTGGTCTTTATCCGCCATGATTTGCCTTTATTGAAACTTGAGTACTAAATTTACAGATTACGTTATCTAACTTCACACTTCTGTACAGTTACAAGTAATGAATAGATTGTCAATGTTAACTACCGTGTAGTTGCTATTTAATGTATCCTATTACTAATCTTCTTTAATAAAAAAGTCAATTTAATTGGCGTACTGATTGTGATTTTTTTCTGTTTTAAATAACCGGTATCCGGCCGGATATTGTCCTATTATCTGGTATCCATAATTCGGATTGTTAATAATTGAGTAGCAGTAGAGCTCCTTGTGAAAGAGTTCATAATATTCAGCAATAATGTCAGCATTACTGTATTCCGGTTTTGAAGGGTAAGGGTGCTGTCGAAATTAGAAAGGCACATGGGACTTGTCAACTTATGTCTCAGATTGACGGGCGCAGTGGCAGTGACCCTCACGATCTTTGCGATTTAAAGCTCTGAGAGGCACTACAACTGTTATGGATAGGCGTGTAGCTTACCATCAGGCGCACGACTTGTTCGTCCCGTCATTTAATATTATAAAAAAATATATTATAATAATTTTGTTCTGGATAGGCTGGATGCCGGATTGTTACCGGATATCCGTTTCATCTGTAGTACGTACGTACGTAGGTAGTTTATACACGATCTTATCATCGTATCCCAAGGCTGTTCGTGAGACTGGTTGTACTAGCTGTATGTAAAAGTTATAATAACGTTACATAAGGTAACGTTACGCAATATCACCGACTACATTATTTTAAATACTATCTATATTTATCTATGCCAATCTATTATTACATACTGTATCACGACCCGGGAAGGAGCGTGTAAATACAGCATGCTAAGACTAGAATGCTTTCAATGAACTGTCCTTAAACTTTGTAACTCTCTACCTTTTAGATTTCCTACCCGTGATTTGTATCAACAGTGTAAAGTTCTGACTGTGAGACAATTAGGTATTTATTCAAAATATCATCCCAAAACAACACACTATTTTACCTTATGAACCACCTCGTTTAGAATCCAGACATACAAATATCTTTCCATATAAAGCTGTCTTAACTAGTTTTGCCCAAAGATTTTTTTACTTTCTTGGACCCTTTTTATACAATAAAATTAATAAGAAAATACCAGTATATAATCTCAGCAAATATGAGTGCAAAAAGAAAGTTACTAATTATCTTCAAAAGATGTACTATGAGGATATCGAAGCTCTCCTAAATATCATCACTTAAGATCAATTTGTACAATTGTAACAATTTCTAAGTTTTACTTACCTAACAAAATCAACACAAAACACACGCGCGAATGCACACACAGACACACACACATACACACACACACACACGCAGACAGACACACACAAAAACACACGCACACGCGCGCGCGCGCACACACACACATACATACACACACACACACACACGCAGACACACACACACAAAAACACACGCACACGCGCGCGCGCGCGCGCGCGCTCACACACACACACACACACACACACACAAATAGTTGTTTAATTTACTATGCAGTTTCTAATGTTAGTCAAACAATCATTTATTCCATAGCTTAGGTAGAGTAAATTATACACCTGAATGGTTGAAAACGTTACTTTTGAAAACTTAAATGCTATGGAATTAACTTTGAATCTAACTTGTGTGGAACCTGGAGCCACGTCGTCTTTCCATGCTTAGTCTGTTACAAAGTCTTAAATTTTGTAATATGACATTTGAGTTAAAATTTTAATGTAGTTTTTAAATTTAGGAAATGATAATCTTATTTAATTATATGCTCCGGAATCATATTGTAACAACGTATATAGTCCCTTATAAAATGGTCGTTTGCAATGGTTAAACTAAATCGTGGTACAGGAGTTTGGACTTGGCTCTAAGGTTAATATAATATACTGTTTATTGTACAAGCGCAGTATTGCTTGAATTCTGAATTGAAATGCGAGGTTCTGCTTCAATATACTACCACGTATACACGTAACCCCTTATAATAACGACGCAACATTTTAAAGATGAGAACGCGAAGAGATTTGCATTTTGCAACACTTTTGTTTGGCGTTAGCAAATACAAAGTTGGTGTGGTTCCGCGACGTAAAAACTGCCTTCACCAGAACGTTGGACTGGTCTATGGCGGTACCACTCCATCGTACCGTTGCATTCCGTGGCAACTCCAAATTCGCCGCAGCGAAAATATGGAACGTCTTGCTGCCGCCGCCATTTCGTAGTCTGAAATCGGTGCACCTTTTAAAATCCAATATAGAAAATATCTCTGTCTAAGTCTTGGATAATCAAAAAAGGACGGTGTAATTTTACTTGTGCACTTACCGCGCTGGTTTCGACTCATAGCATTAGTGTACGGCGGCCAACATTTTTATCGTAGCCTTTGTGTAGGTACTCCAGTGTTTCTGAAATGTTTTATTTTCTATAATCTATTCATATTAATTTAATCACTTATTTCTCTATTTATTTCAATTTGTTCATATTCCATTATCGTAAAATTTTATTAATAAGCATGACATTATACGGTACAATGTTTTTTAAAATAAAGTAATAATAGCTACATACCCTTACGGGCTCTGTGCGGTGAGGACGGGCTCGGCTTGCGGTGCGTGGTCGGATTTAGATTACGGGGTGTGCTTATGCTCTTCGATGCCATACCAGTTAGTACTATGGGCGCTTGATAAGGAGGTTCCAGGTTCGATTTCCGATTTGGGCCACTTTAGGAAACGGAACATTTCTAAGCTGGTTCTGGTCTGGGTATTCTGGGAGCTATCGTTATTCTAGTATACATAGTACAGGGAATTCCCTAATTTGAGACCAGAAATTTGGTGTAATTGTCTGACATTGTTTTCCCTAAATACTTCGTTTTGGCATGGTTTCCAAGAAAAAGGAATCTAACAGAGAGACGGTCCTGATACAATTACGGTATAACTATCTTATTTTCATTACATTGGGAAGTATGCCTTACATTTTGAACAATTGTGAGATCTTGTACTCGTAACAGAACCTCCGTACACTACCTATTTAAGGTGGTGTGCGGACGCTTCGGGCTTCACCCTCCACTGGACCTCGGCATGTGGCCTCGGCACTTAGCACACACGTTTTTCAAAATAAAGTCATATTAAAAAAAACTTAAAATAGCTCTTTAATGGCGGCCATATTTCAAAACTGCAGCACGATATTTTGACCACAAATTATTATCATTAAATCTTAGAAATCTATTCGTGCCAATTTTCAGCACGCACAAAGCATGCTTTTTTTCAACAGTCATTTTATATCAAAAAAATTAACGCTTGTAAGGCGATTACATAGAAAATCAGCGGATACTTTATTTTTTACGCCAAATTACGATTGAAGATATATTTTCAGTCGGATTAGAACGATTTTGTCTGCTGTCAAAAAACGCTAACGTGGCAGCCATATTGCAAAATGGCGAAAAATAAATGTTGACTGCAAATTATTATCAGACGTTCGTAGAGACTTTCGTATGCCAATTTTCAGCTGAATCAGGGCAAGTCTTTTTCGGCAGTCATTTTTAAAGAAAAAACGCTTATATGGCAGGCATATTCAAAAAAGGCGAAAAGGGCCAATGTTCAGCCGGATCGAAATGTTGGATTCGTCATCTTGAATTTTTTTGACACAGGCAGTTCAGCACTGTTACCCTCTATAACATTCCTTCAAACACTTCCCACCTATCTCAAATAGTTTCCGTCAGACTTTGAAATTTGTATAGCGGCCATTTCGTTTATTTGAATTTTAAATACTTTACTTTCGACAGAATTTGGCCAACCTACCTTAAATAGTGCACAAATAATCATCCAATATGTATTATAGTTTATGCAGGCCGTTGACACTCTTTTATATTTTCCAAATTCAGGTCTTCTCATATTTGATTTTTTGCTTTGGAACCTATCCGCGTACAACGGCATAAATATCTTTTTTCCACCATATCGGGAAGTACGAGTTATATTTTTCTAAGTAAGTCTGGATTTGTAGCTTAATACGAAGTGTTTTTTTAAATGGGACAGTATGGGAAAATCCGAAACCGTACAAGATATAAGGAAAGTGTATTAGGAACCATTAAGTCGTTTTTCGTGAAAACAATTTTGGCATAATCCATTTTTTGGTCAAGCGTGAGTTGTCCATAAAAACGAAAAAAAAAACTAATCAAAATTTTTTTAGTGCTTATCGATTCAGTTTCATGAAGGGATCATTTCATTGTATGGGACTAATAAATCGGGACTTCTGCTGTCCCTTGCTGTTCCCGTGCTTGGCCAAATTTAATCAAATGTTTTTATATACAATTCTACTGTTTTGTCGATGTTATGGTCAATCCGATGATATTTGCTGGATTTACCAGTACATAGTCCTGCTACTAACTGATTCCATGTTTGGTCTTCGTATAACAACAAATAAGGATACAGTGAAAAAAAATACGACAACCTAAAATAAAATAACAAAACAAATTAATAAAACAAAACAACACCCAAAGTAACAAAATAAATTACCAAAATTAAGACGTGAATATTTCCGAAACTTGGCTGAATGCAAGCGCACTCCCACACGGAATAAAGTTTAATAGACATAAACGAATGGCCGAAATATTATGCGCACCTGGCGTGAACAGGCATAATTTTAAATTTGGTTTTTTAGAGGCCTGTGGTATAGATTTCTCATAGATGGCGCTACGACTAAAAAGTCGTTGAAAGACCAAGTACAAAGACACGACGCAAGAACATAGAAAAATTCGTGAGGTCCGTTGGTTCGTTCCGTGGCTTAGTTGGTATAGCGTCTGGCACGGTATGCAAGAAGACGTCAGGAATTTTTCTGAGTGTTCGATCTTTGTATTAATAATTGTACTTTATATTTTTGAAATTATAAAGCTGAAACAGTTTAAAATTAATTTATAGTTATTATGAACTGAGATTAAATATCAGTTTTTTTTAAATCTAGTATATTATGCTAACGTAACGTAATATTTATTTTTAATAAACATATACAGGTTGACTTTTTTATCAGAAGCCTAATTTTTTCTGAGTTTTGCATACATTAAGACAATGATTAGTGAATAAATACTGTGTAGTGTTGCCAGATGGTTACACTTCTTACATTTTTCGTAACTTTTAGAGGACCAAAAGTTACGAAAAAGAAATAAGAAATGTAAATTTACGTATAACTCGAGAGACGACTCTCGAGTAATACGTAAATGATTTTTGTTTTTAAGGTCATTTTCGTAACTCTTAAGGGAACCAAACTATATTTGTTATTGTAATTCTGAAAAGTTGACAAACGCACCCAAATTAGACAAAAAAGTACTTAACTTCGACATGGTGCAAACAAGATGAAATCAATCAAATACTGGTTATGGCTTGGTTTTTTTTTTTAGGATTTAGGTGTATATATTAAAGTTAGAATTTTTAATTGAAAGAAACGAACTTGTAAAATGTAAATTTTGCAGTAAAAAATTTTACTTTTGTAATTTTCGACTCAAGACTGGCAACACCTCGACATCACTGTATAATTTGCGATTTAATCGCGGATAATGGATGGCTATCCGCGATCCACGCAAAAATCAAACCTGCTACAGTTATATAGCTATTGTAGCCGTTAAACAAAAAAATGGCTGTTTTCGGCACCAGTTGAATCTAAATTGATTGATATTAACTGCCTGTCGATATCGAATATTAAAATTGTACATTCTTCCAATTGTATAAAGCATAAAATCGTAGTTTTAAATATATGACTTATAATAAGATGATAGATAACATTTTAATTTATCATGGGAAAGAGAAATTGATATTTTTTCTTCTTGGCTTTTCGCGGTTAGCGCTTCAGCCACTTACAAAGTATTTTGACTTCTTAAAACGGGGAAGGGTATTTGATCATAGAACTTTATGTTGTGCAATGTAAGAAGATTTGCAAATTGTAGCATAGTCCAATCATCTGTTTAGCGCCATTTCTCTCTCACTGCCTACTAGTAATTGCATACTTCCTTATTTGCGCGACGCGACGCAATCGCTATCGCAGGATAACTAACTATAACAATAGCAGTTCAGACAGGTGTTCGATAATGAGTTATAGAATGCGTAAGATTATTGCATTGCGTGATCTGTTGTTGTAATAAAGACCACCTCTATTTTCATCACAACCCGACTCGGAACGATCGACTTGTATTTTTTTTGCTAATTAATTACGACACCACACTATAAACGCACAAAGTAGGTATATATATATATTTTTGCAATAATTATGTACGTTTTCAATCTGTACATATAACACACAGCAGCAACACAGTATATAATTAACACGTACGCGTATTTACCTAGTTTATTTTATTTTGCGACACACACATCCATGACCCATTTCGGCTTAGGGCTCATTGAAAACCAGCGCCACAGCCTAATTATGGCTGTGACATAAGCTCAATAAGATCCTTTTGCATACGCCACAACCGCACAAATGACAGTACAAATTTTAGTCGTGGTATTTGGTTTATTGTTTTTGTCTGTTTTATTTTACTTTGTTGTTTTTTGTTTTTGTATTTTTTATTTTGTATTTTTTTTGTTTTGCTTTATTTGTCTAAGTATTATTATCTCTTTTTATCTGTGTGTAGCGTTGCAATAAATGTTTTTATATTCTATTCTAATTGGTAGATTAAGCCTTACCATTATCACTGACCTAACCTAATTTAACCACGGTAGATATTGTAACTTTCTTTGATTTGTTTTCAGCACACGGGCGCAGGTGCCCAGGGCGGTGGACAAGAATTGGCGAGCCCCGGTTCTTGCCTGGAAGATTTCCGAGCGGCACCTTTCATAGAATGTAATGGTGAGGGTGGTACTTGCCACCATTTCGCCAACAAACTTAGTTTCTGGCTTACAATCATCGAAGAAAGTCAGCAGTTTACAACTCCTCAAAGAGAAACTTTAAAATCAGGGCGGCTACTCGAACGCGTATCGAGGTGTGCAGTCTGCATTAAAAACACATAGCTTGCCTGAACATCAGTAGGTAGAATTCAAATTTTAACGGTATTTAAAAAAACCTTTAATGAGATGAGTTTATTGTGGCAAACAACCTTTATCATTTACATACTTGGAATAAGTTACTTAAATGCTTGTTAGACTCGCAGCTATCAACTTTAGTCAAATGACACATAAGATGTGAACGTTTTACAAGACCACATAAAAAGTACCTCTTTAACAACAGAACCGGTGTTGTAGCTTGGTGGATTAATAAAATATTATGTGTCCTTGGATTAATTCGATGAACAGTTGCAGTAAGTAGTATCTAATTTTTATCATAATAAATTTCCATTAATACCAAAGTAATTTAATTTAAGGCTTTGTTATTTATTACAGGTTTATTTAGATTTTTCAAAGATTTACGATATCGGCGTCTTGAAAATATTTAAGTAATAAATGCTATGTACATTATATCTTAACTCTACAATAATTACGGAACATAACAG
The DNA here is from genome assembly GCF_003589595.1 of Hyposmocoma kahamanoa. NCBI lineage: Eukaryota > Metazoa > Arthropoda > Insecta > Lepidoptera > Cosmopterigidae > Hyposmocoma > Hyposmocoma kahamanoa. The sequence continues at coordinate 13,000,158 of NW_020653337.1, forward strand.
AAAATTAACTTTTTAAATATAAGTATAGTAAATACCTGGTATTTCTCGGAAACTTTATTAGTGATGGGTTATTTACATTTCCTAGTCATGAGACAAATATTACAACTCCGCATAATTAAATAAGTATATATATTCTTTATCGAAATCTGATTTTCAATTATGTGAAAGTTCGACATAATGTACATTTATTTACTTACCTTTTATGCCTACTTGTGATAATGGTGATGTGCTTAAACTTGTATCTATACATACGTCTGGATCTTTATTTTTCTATTGACGATTGTTTGTACTATTTGGTTGATTACAGTGATCACCAATAATAAATAACCTACTTACTTTTTATAATTATAGAATACTTATAAAAACCATTTCGAAAATTAGATCAGTAGGAAGATTTCAAAATGGCCTCACTGTAATAACAGTCTAATTAAAGTTATTGTAAATTAAAGCACTGCCAATGTAGATAAATGTTAAACATAAGTATAGATAGACTTTATTATGATAAGAACTCATACATACATAAATAAATAACTTTAAAAGTTTTTGTTACTTTTATTTACATATTGGGAGAGACGCATTGATATTCAATCAGTTGCGCCCTGAGCGCGAGCAGTTTATGCGCAATTTCTAGCTTCTATGTCGTCGCAACTAATTCTGGGTTTGTTTTTGTTTACGGTATGAATGAACATCTTCAATGGCATACGGGACAATAGAGGAGGTTTGTTATGTTTTTTACTATCGTGTTTTATAGTACCTATATTAAAATAAATAAACAAGTCTGTCATTTTACATAAAAATATCATGTTCTAGATTAAATTATATTTAAATATTAAAATTAAAACTCCTGTTTTATTCCAGTAGTCCAATATTTTTCACAAATTACTATTGCCTCGACCACAGACCAAATAAATAGCGGGCTCGACTATAATATGTGCAAAAAATAAGTGTCCATAATATCATATTAAATAAGCGCGAAAAATAAATTCAAAAATCCTTAGTGTGAAAAAATGTACAGTGTAGCTACTTAAAAAATCAATAAAGGCACCATCCGTAAGCTAAACATTCGTTGAGATCAATTCAATAAGCCCAATTACGATAATTCTACTGGAAAGAATTGGAAAAGAAAGAAAGAACTGAAAAAAAGGGTAGTCTGCGGACTGTACTGGTTACAGCTTGCACCATCAGATAAAAGTTACCACCATATTATTGTAACGTCATCGAATTTTCTTATTATATACATAGGGGATAAAGAGGCAACCTTGAACGGGGGCAACTTAGAACGAATGCGTTTGCGCAGTCAGTTTGAATGAAAATGTAGTAGGAATTATGTTTATAATAAGGTACCACCGAGACCCTCACCTGTCAGTGGCAACAGTCAGTGTGCGCGCCAAAAATGCCAAAAATTTAATGAGAGATCGTGATTAGCTTCAGCGTCGAAAAGTAAACATTCTCAAAAATATTTGTAAGGACATTATAACTGAAGGATATAGATATTGATGAATTGAACTTTGCTTGTCCTATGGACTGTTTTATTGCTAAAATATTAAAAACCCATAGCTTGCAATCACTAGATATAATAGATTTGAACAAATCAAAGGGAGCAGCTTTGAAAACGTTTAGGTCTTTCTTATATATTATATACACACACACACACACACATATATATATATATAATATTTATATAATATTATATTATATTGAAATCGAATATATTATCGAATACATATATATATATATATATACATATATATATAGTATATAAGGGCGCACTATAAGTTTCCGAAACTGGCCACTCACATAAACAATACTTAAAAAGTAATTACAACATTTGAAAATGGAACTCTTTGGTAGTAGAATACACTTTGTTTCATATGACGGTCACTTGTTTTTACATTGTGGCGTCATTTTAGAAATTGGTTGTCTACATCACTATGGATTTAACTCGTGAAAATTTTCGTGGTATGATTTTCTACGACTTTAAGTGTAATTGAACAGCTCAGCGGAGCTTCGCTCGGCTTCAAACTCTTTTGGCGATGAAGCACCATGCAAGACGACTATTTATAGCTGGTTTGCAGAATTCAAACGTGGTAGTGTGAATCTCAGTGACGAATGTCGTCAGCGTTGAGCTTTATAGTACCCCTTTCTAATGCTTCTCTAATAAAATGATAGCAAACATCAACATGTTTTGTCTGCTGATGTTGCACCGGATTTAGGGCTATTGCCATAGCACATTGACTATCTGTATGTATTGTGATAGGCAACTCCTTGCCCGTGATTTCATTCAGAAGTCGCTTTAGAAATATGGCTTCTTTTGAAGTTTCTGACAAGTAGATGTACTCGGCTTCAGCTGTCGATAAGGCTGTAAATCTTTGCTTGGTACTCTGCCAAGAGATGGCTCCATTTGCCATCTTAAACACGTTGCCGGAGTATGACCTCCTGTCTATTATATTTCCAGCGTAATCAGCATCTGCAAAACCTTGAATATTTCTACAAGACACGTCTTTAGAGTATACAGGTCCCATGCTCTTGGTACCCTTTAAGTACCTCAAGATCCTTTTCGCTGCGATCCAGTGCATTTCATCATAACAATTGCAGAACTGACTCATGTAGTTTACTGCATGAGCTATATCTGGTCTTGAACATACAGCTATATACATCAGTGAGTCCATCAGCTCTTTGTAGGCTAAGTTTTGATTTGTACACTCTTTCCCTTTTTCAAATCGTTTAATTGACGAGATTTCTTTAACAAGCACACGTGATCTTCCTTTCTTTTTTCTGTAAACAGCGATGGCTGCTGTATGTAAGCTTTCTCATTTAGATCACCATTTAAGAACGCGGTTTTAACTCATCTTTGGCTAAAGCCTCGTGCAACCAAACAAGGCTTGTGGTTTTATTCCCCGCTTCCTTTTTGATTCGAAATATCCATTTCGAATCAACAATGTTGGTTGCTTCTTCAGGCTTTACTAAAACCCACGTTTTATTTTTGTTTAAAGAACCAGCTCCTCCTGCATTGCCTCTCTCCATTGCTTTGCATCGCTTCGTGACAATGCCTCTTGCACTGTCGTAGGATCATCTGTTTCAGATACTGCTTGGTAGGCGATAAAGTCAGGAAATTGAGTGGGTTTTCTTTCTCTCTGTGGGTATCTCCGCTCTACCACCATAAGTTCAGATGTGGCCGGATCATATGTTCTCTCTTCAGATGACAACCATTGTTCTTCTTCGTTATCTACTCTTTCAGTAACTTCATCAACATGATCTCTATCACTTGATTGAAGATATTCTTCATAATTTTTCTGATCTCGCTTTCACACTTTCTTTGTTTTGTAACGGTTCGTAATGCCTATCATCATTCCCTAAAGTAATGGTTACTGGTACGGTTTTCTCTGGTGATTTTGTGACGTCGATACATTTGGTTTTCGAAAAAAATAACATCACGTGCTCTATGAAGTTATCTCGTTATAGGACCAATCAATCTATATCCTTTCGATTCTTCGCAATAGCCTACAAAAACAGTTTCCTTACTTTTCGAATCTCATTTGGTTCTCTTTTGATCTGGAATGTGAAAATATGCTTTACATCCAAATACTCTAAGATGACCTAGATCTGTCCTCCGACCGGTCCATACCTCTCAAGTGTTATCTTTTTAACTGCCAATGTAGGACTTCTATTCTTTAAATATACTGCGGTGTTTACCGTCTACGCCCAAAATTGAACGGGAAGTCCTGCTTCCTGCAGCATAGATCGGGCCTTTTCAGCGATGGTGCGGTTGGCATGATCAGCAACACCGTGCTGCTCCGGTGTATATACAATCGTAAGTTGACGCTTAATACCATGTTCTCTCAAGAACTTATCGATTTTCATATTAACGTATTCGCCTCCATTATCAGTCCTCAACACCTTTAGCTTCTTTCCGGTTTGAGTCTCTGCAAATTTCTTAAACTCCTTTATTTTTTCAAAAGCCTCACCCTTCGCCTTGAGAAAATATACAAAAGTTTTTCGCGAACAGTCATCGATAAATGTAATATAAAAACGAAAACCTCCGAAAGACTTATCACTCATTGGTCCATTAATATCAGAATGTACCAATTCTATAGGCTCTTTAGTAGCTCTCGATATCGCTGCATTCAGATTCTTTCACGTCTCATACGTCGTTGTTGCTTTGCGAACATGTACCTTGCAAGGGATCTCAGTAAGTAGGCAAATTTTTGTACGTGCTTTTTGGTCACCTCGTTTAGCAACTGGATCATCAGCAGCGGGCGGACTCAACATATTGCCATAGATCATCATGGACTAATATGCACTCAATATCAAACTTCCAACTGTCAAAGTTGCTACTTCCTTATAGCTTCTCAATCCCAGGAAGTCTCTAACTAGAGTGTTACAGGAATTTAGTTAATCTCACCATTAATCTATCTTTGATTTATATCACATAATCACGTTAGATAGGTAGATAGATAGATAGACAAACACTTTATTCAATGAACTGCCTCAGTGGCCGAACAATCACCATACCGGACTGCTACGCAGAGGTCCTCGGGTTCGATTCCCGGGCCGGGAGAAATATTTGTATGGCCTACATTTATTTCTCTCGTGAGTTTGGGTGTAATTTGTGGTTGTCTATGTGTGTGTCTATGGCACGCGCGTCACAGGGTTTTCCTAGTGCGGGGCTATGTTGAGTGTGTGCGTTATTATTGTTATTTTTAGCCTATAATGTTGTTATTGACGACTCATCAATGGACACTGAAGGCAGCCTTCCTATGCCTGACCGTAAAAGAGTTAAACCCCGAAAAATCTGCCGTCATTGCAATAAAAAACGTAGGAAAAGAGATGGCAAACCAGTCTCTTTACACTATTGTCAATGTTCTGAATCTGAGGAAGAATGTTCCAAGAAATTTAAATTACCCATTGCTGCTGAGGCCAATGCTAGCATTGTTGGTGCTAATAATAGTACTAACAATGTTGTAACAAATGTTGGTGATTCTGTTTCAAATTCAATGTTGCAGGGTGGTAGGAAGTATGAAGTGACTGATTTAGCCCCATACGTAGTACATGTCCAGAAAGAACAAAGTATGGGAGAAGTGCGTGGTGTCCCTGCCGATTGGACAGATGATGAAGTTCTTGAAAATGTTTCAGTGCCTATTGGGTGCGGTAAAATTATTAAAGTCAGACGTATCAAGCGGAAAACTATTGTAAGTGGGACTGCGATATTTAATAACTCGGAAACTGTAATTTTTACCTTTCATGGACAAGTTTTACCAAAGCGCATTTATATGTGCTATACTGTTTTATCTGTTGAACTGTATATATATCCTACAATACAATGTTACCGTTATTGCCGCTATGGACACTCCAAAATGCAGTGTAGATCCAAACCCCGTTGCCTAAAATGTGGTGAAGACCATACTGCTGAAACCTGCTCAGTACACGTAGATTATGCTTCTTGTTGCCTATGCTCTGGATTCCATTTTGCAAATAGCAAATCTTGTCCTGAATTTGCCCGTCAAAAAGAAATTAAGGTGTCCATGGCCCAAAGTAGTATATCATATTCCGAAGCATCAAAACATCACCCTCCAATTTCAAGATCTTTTGCTGATGCAGTTCGCTCCTCTCAGCAAAAATCTAATGATAGTAGGCTGAACAATAACTACACAATTTCAGCAGAGGCTCATTCAACTAATAAATCTTATAGAAAAACAGTGTTTGTTCAACCACGCTCCCCTCCTAAAGTAGCGGGTGGGTATGATCGTGCTGCACATGATTCATTTGCAAAGGATTACAACATACCTTTAGCTTTCCCTAATGGCTCAGCATTTAAAGCCTCTTCTGATACTAGTTCACAGACATCTATCTCGGACATTATTATAGCCATCGTAAATTTCTTGCCGAAATGAAATATGATTCAGACTAAATTTGAACCGTCTCACGTTGGCAATGTTATTGAAAATTCTGTTTTAATTCGTCCTCAATATGGACCCAGTAATTATACAGTGGAACTGTAGAAGTCCCTCCAGTAAAAAATCTGACATTTTTTATTTAATAAATGCACTACATCCCTTTATACTTTGTCTTTCAGAAACGAGGTTGAAACCTGGCTACCCTTTCAAAGTAACTGGTTATTCCACCCTTAGAAACGACAGATCTGATGAGTATGGCGGTGTCGCCATAATCATTAAAAATTCTCTAACTTACCAACTCTTACAATTACCCACCTTAAGTGATGGCATAGAAGCTATAGCAATAATTGTAAATAGTATATGTTTCGTATCTATTTACATTCCACATCCTTCAATAGCTTTATTTAATGAAGTCAACAATTTATTTTCAGTTTTACCAAAACCTTTTTTAGCATTAGGCAATTTTAACTATCATCATCGATCATGTGGAAGCTCTTCATGTAATAGTCCTCACTTAATAATTCTGTTAAAATTCTTCAATACGCTAACGATCTTTTGCGGTACAATGTTAACGGTTGTGTTCAAAAAGCATCTTACTCAATGACACAGTCTCTTCAATATTTGAAACGTTGGCTAGATACAAATGGCCTTGAACTTTCCATTCCCAAAGCACTGTTGTCTTATTTTCTAGGAAGTGTAATCCACCAATACCTAATGTGGATTATAATAATATTCCACTTTCCTTTGTATCTCAAACTAAATTTTTGGGTGTTATTTTAGATTCCAAGCTTACTGGTATTCCACACTCAGATTACATCGTAGCTAAATGTGAGAAAAACCTGAATATTATCAAATGTTTGGTTCGTTGCGTAGTTGTTTAAAATTATAATATAATTCACTTAGTAGGAGTCTTTTCGATTATGCATCTTTTATTCTTACCCATGTTACTCATCGGCAATGAAAAAATTTGATAGAGTGCAATCTAAAGCTTTAAGAATTATTCTGGGAGCAATAAAGTCGAGTTCCATTAATGCGTTGCAAGTGGAGTGTGTGGAACCTCCTCTTCAATTGAGACGTCAGTACTTACCCGATAAACATCTGCTCTGTTGCGTGCAATTTACAAAACATCCTCTTTTGTTGTGACTTCAACGCTTCTCAACTGACACATCAACATCTCCTTATTGGACTCATAAGTCTCTTCCTTGTCTGGTTATTAGTTTCCGTAAATGTTTGTCTTTGCAAACTCCAATTCATAACTCCCTTTGTTTGCCTCTATTCTCTACTAAATACGAAGGTTTAGTTTTATCTCTGGACATCCGTTTGTCTTTAGGTATCAATAAGAATTCTATTGAAAACTCTAATATTTTCAATTTCATTAGAGACAGGGACTTCCAATCGTGGCACTGCATTTTTAGTGATGCTTCTAAGCATGACAGCGACGGTGTTGTTGGCGTTGGTATGTATCATTAACAATATAACATTGTTCAAAAAATTAAATTGCCTCCAGAAACTTCGGTTTTTACTGGAGAGTGTTTCGGTTTATACAAGTCAGTCGAGTACGTTCTCTTAGCTAAGCTAAGAAATACTATAATTTTTTCCGACTCTATGAGTGCTCTTTAGGCACTGTCTAGATTTCCTTTTAAAACGCGAATGCTTTGCCCAATTATACTCGAAATTAGAAATTTGTTGTTAACTTGCTCTTCGAAAGGCTTGTCTGTAGTTTTCTTCTGGATACCGAGTCATTCCGGAATTCATGGAAATGATCGTGCTGATCAGCTCGCAAATGATGCTGCTGTTGACGGGGACACGGCGTACTATAAAAATTACAATCACGATTTGGCAACCCTTCCTATACATTTCCTTAGACATGATTGGGGTGCGATGTGGTCTGAAAGCAGTAAATTAAAAGGTAAATCTTATGCTTACATTCAACCTTCTATTCATGTAAAACCATGGTTTTCGTCACTTAAATTTAATAGATTGACAACATCTGTTTTGATTCGTATGCGGTTGGGTCATGTTTGTAATCCTGCACACCCTGCGAAATTGAACATCGTTAATAGTGATTTATGCGAATGTGGCCAAGTTGGAGATTAGGACCACATAATTTTCAAACTGCCCTAAATATCATTATTCCTTACTCTTCCAAAACCTTATCCAATCAGGTATACCTCTTCCTACATCCATTTCGGTACTGTTATCCTGTAATGATTAATATATTTATAAGTATTTATGTAACTTTATTGTAGAAAACAATATAAAAATTTAGACAGTTCCTATATCATTAATATAATATTATTATTATTATTATTTATTGTCTGTTGTACAAATTTCCTAACATAAAATTCCTCTCCCGTTGCGTATTTTTCCAAAACCCGTTTTAAAAATTCCTTAACATACGAAAAGGTTGCCCTGTGTTTAAATGAAGTTATATCTCGTCATTGGTTTCAACGCTGACCGCGAAAGGCCAAAAAAAATCCTGTCAGACGCGACATTTTGAGTATTGACCTTAGACTATTTTTCCATCCTCTAAGGTATTGACTGGAAAATTTTGAGTGAAGCAAGCTTAGCAAGTGATGCATTTCAATCTTTAGAGGATGGGAAAAAGTGTTTTATTAAAAAGTTCAGAAAAAACCTTAGAGGATGGAAAAAATAAAGGAAAAGCCTCAAAGTTCCTGCGCATTTGGGATTCCTTTACTATGTTGTTCACTGACAAACCATAGACTGTGATACTCCGTGCACCCTAAACTTAGAGGATGGAAAAAAAATAAAGGAAACCCTAATACACCCCATTTCCTAATGAACTTAATCGCTGTGTTGGTCGTGGTAGTTCAATAATTGGACCTCTAACAATCTGTCTATGTCTAATCAAAAGTTTGAGTTTCACACAGTTTTAACTCAATACATACACTTTTTCTATTTAAAACAAATAAATAACGAGAGGTCCAAAATTGGACAAATTCGTCTATTGACCATTCCGCTCGCTCAGTTTGAACCAGACTTTTTACAAAGGCAAAGGAAACTTATCCTTCTACCTTAGCGTTCCTTTTAAAAGTGTAAAGTCGTGTCATTTAAATCTAAGGGCCGTATTCTAGAACTACTCAATGCTCAAGTCAGGACTTGAGTATGATTTCAAGCACTGGAAATCATATTCAAGTCCTTGCCAATAGGGTCGTATTTCCAGTGCCTGAAATCATACTCAAGTCCTGACTTCTGGAATACGATCCTATGTATATTAAGCTTCCAAACATTTTGTCACCGAATTAGATTTACCACGTAATTAGGCGAGTTTACCCTACAGTAATTATGTTCATAAGATCTTAATGTTCACCACATTCAGATAATAAATGAATTCTATTCTATTCAATGTGTGTGGGAATTATATCGGGAAATCGTAAATACCCCAGATTGCTACGTGCCCACATCGTGTTTTGCCAACGAACTCATGTCGGGAAATTGTAAATACCCTAGATTACCACGTGCCCATATCGGATTTTAAGGCGGTAACACTTTGGTAACATAATAGAAGTGTTATATTTTCAAAAGCGATTCTTTTGACGATTGGCTCAAAATGAAAAAGTACCCAGAGCCGTGAAAACCAATAAAACAATTCTATTTTATTGTATTTTGTTTCTATTTTTCTTGTTTCGGCAAAAAATATATATCATAGTGTAGGAAATGAAACTATTTTCTCGGATTTAAATCGCGTATATTTGTTTTTTCAAAGAAACCTATGTTTCGGGCCCTTTAGCCCTTTACATGTCCTATGGTCACAGTTGACTGAGGTGGTAAAGTCATCAAGCAGTTATGTCTAATATTAATGCAAACCACTCTATTTTTTCATTATCGTTACAAAAGTTACTTTTGTAGTTATTTGGGGGGTTGACGTTGCTCGCTTCCGTAGGTTTACCCTCAAGACACTACAAGTGACCTCTGGGTGGTACTAAAGAGCTACAACTACTGGTGGTAGGCTTTGGCCGTGACTAGTCACCACCCTCTCGACGCAGTCGAGTCGCCAAATGGTTCTTACCGTGTGCCGACTCGTGTTCGGGAGTAGTCATTACGAGGTCGGGTCTGGACAGTTGCATTGCTTCTGACGACCAGGTGTAGCTGCTTGTACTGCCACACTGAACACTCGGTTCTGGAGGCTAGCGGGATCCGAAGTACGGTACACCGCTGGCCGACCGTGGGAAGTTGGTAGCGGGAAAGCCACCCGTGAAAGGCTGCCCCGCCTCCCAACGAAAAATGAATCCCCGGAATGCTCCACCTTGCCGGTTGGCGACCGGAAGGGAGGACCAGGTGGCCATCTCCGGGGGGGTTCGGGCGTCCCCGCGGTCTCCAAGCCGATTGTACCCTCGTGTGGCAGTGTGAGCATGCTGCTTGGTTGAACACGACGCAGTGCCTGTTTCAACGGCCTTCATCCTGCCTATTCACTTCTTAAAACAACATGACAAGTCATAAGAAAGGAAAAAACTTTACACAGCGGTTGCACGTCCTCCCACTAAAAGTGCACCTCACTAACATCCGAGGTCTGCATTCAAATCTCGATTCGGTCCACTACCACCTTGAAACCGACAAACCGCAGCTGCTGTTCCTCAGAGACGCAAATCAGATGTCCGACTGACGCAGCGTACCTCAGCTACTCCGGGTATACTCTGGAGCACATGTTCGTACCTCGTGCCAAAGTCTGTGTGTACGTTCGCGATGACATCTGTGTCAAGCGTCACAAGAACCTTGAGGCACCGAGTTTTTCTGTTTTATGGCTTCTGGTTGACACAGGAGTTACACAAATAGTGTACAGCAGTACACCGTATACATACAGTATCTACCGCTCGCAAAATGGAGATCAGGAGACGACCAAGCTGTTCCAATGTCTGAGCGAGACGTCTGATGAGGCTCAACTCAGGTACCCAGCGGCGCAACTATGAGTAGTTGTAGTAGTAGCAGAATGAGTTTTGGGGGATTTAATGCTCACTATCAAGAATGGTTGTTCCCATATCAGATGACCGATCACGCTGGGAGAGAGACGCGTTAACGCTAAGCCTTTCTCAGCTCGTCAGTGGCGCCACCAGGGTCCTAGATGTTGAGTCTCATACGGCTAATTGCTTGGACCTTCTGTTAACAACTGACCCAGACCGCTATTCTGTGGTTGTGGAGGCCCCACTGGGTACTTCCGACCATTGTCTGGTGAAAACTGTATCCGTTTACTCCCCACCCGATCAGGGCCCTAATGGTATGAGACGGGTGTGGCGATACAAGTTAGCAGATTGGGACGAAATGCGCCATTTCTTTGCGTCATACCCCTGCCAGGCGTGCTTTACTTCAGGAGACTCGTCGAGCTGTGCTGATGCTGTAGTCGTGGTTTTGCGATTGGGTATTACATACCATACTCTGATGTACCAAATGGACCCCAAGCTCGTCCATGGTTTAACGCTGATTGTAGTTGTGCTGAAGCACCAAAGCCAAGCTTGGGCAGATGCTCGACTACGCAAAGCTCCGAGTACTCAAAATTTGAAGAAAGCTTTTAATAAGGCCGCCAAGAAGTGCAAAAGAGTGTATCGCAGGGCCAAGTTCGACCACGTGCGCCGCATTTCACCACAGGCTCGCCTATTATCCAGCAGGCAGCAAATCCTTTTGGTCTCTGGCCAAAGCGGTCGAATCTAACTTTTGTCGCCCATCCTGCCACCTCTGCTGAGGCCGGATGGCTCGCTGGCTCATACTGCGGAAAAGAAGGCGAAATTTTTTGCCTCACTCTTTGCTGAGAGTTCGCGTCTGGATGCCGCAGGAAACCTACTACCTACTTTACCTCAGGCCGACTGCACTATGGCGCCAGTTCGCATACGTCAAAAAGAGGTACTTAGAACTCTGCGAAATCTGGACGTGAATAAAGCTAGCGGGCCAGATGGAATTCCAGCGATAGTCCTGCGTAACTGTGCGCCTAAGTTGTCTCCTGTTCTCACACGCCTGTACCGCCTTTCACTTGAGACTGGTGTAGTTCCCAGGTCGTGGAACCTTGCAAACGTGCAACCTATGCCGAAAAAGGGAAGCAGAGCTGACACTGTCAACTATAGACCTATCTCAGTCACTTCCAGACTCTGCAAGACTATGGAACGCGTACTTAACAACCGTCTCCTGTCGTACCTTGAAGACAACGACCTCCTCAGTGATCGCCAGTACGGATTCCGACGAGGGCGATCTACTGGGAGTCTTCTTGTGTACGCTTGTCACATCTGGAGCGAGGCTATAGAAAAGCAAGGCGAAGCACTTGCAGTGTCTTTGGACATTTCTAAAGCATTTGACAGGGTCTGGCACGCAAGCCTTTTAAGTAAGCTTCCCTCTTATGGGCTTCCCACTGACCTTTGCAATTGGATCTCGGATTTCTCGAGTGAACGTTCGATTCGAGTGGTCTTAGAAGGCTACACTTCCGAACATATGGCGACGGATGTCGAGTTCCTCAGGGTTCCGTACTGTCTGGAACTCTCTTTCTGCTGTGCTGCATATCAATAAAATGTTAATAAATACCTTTGCGTATGCTGATGACAGCACAGTTGTAGATAGGTGCTTGACCAATACAAGGATCAGTGGAGAGCAAATCCAGTCTTGTCGAGAGTCCATGGTTAGCCGTTTGGATTTGACACTCCAGGCTGTATCCGATTGGGGCGAAGCCAATCTTATCAAATTTAACGCTACCAAAACTCAGGCGTGTGTATTCTCCACAAAACGGAGTCCCTTCGAGCTGACTCCGACTTTTCGTGATATATCCATACCGATAGCCGACTGCCTCCAGCTACTTGGAATGGACCTGTCGTCCAATTTGAACATCGGCAGATACATTGAATCCATGGCCAAAAATGCAACAAGATAGCTTGGCATCCTTTCCAGGGTGAGGCGTTACTTTACACCGGGACAGTTGCTTCAGCTGTACCAAGCACAAGTCCGGTCGTGTATGGAGTACTGCTGCCACCTTTGAGATGGCTCTGCTACATATCAACTGGCCACTTTGGATTCAATTGACAATTGTGCCAAGAGGATTATTGGTGACTCGGAATTAGTGGAGGCGAAGCCTTGAACACCGCCGTAAAGTTGCCTGCATGTCGGTATTTTACAGGATATATCATGGAGAGTGTGCGATGGAATTACACGATTTAATTCCGCCTTCCCCTTTCCATTACCGGGGGACTAGGCTTAGACTGGGGTTCCACCCCTATGTTGTGGATATTCCAAAGATTCCCACGAAGCGTTACGCTTCCACGTTTATATGGCGAACGGTTATGGAGTGGAATTCCCTGCCCGCAGACTTGTTCCCTGAATGTTATAACTTGGGCCTTTTCAAGGCGAGATTGAATAGGCATTATTTAGGTGTGCATGCTCCATCGTCGATCTCATCGTCACTTTCCATCAGGTGAGATGGAGGTCAAATGTGCACTTATATTTTATAAAAAAAAAAAAGTTATTATACAAACCTTATTTTTAATTTTACAAAGAGCATTCCAATTTACGCTACATACGCTTTACCGCGAAAACCTAAGAACTCGATATATAATAGAGTGATTTCCATACTTTTAGCAACAAAAAATAGCATAAGGTTATTTTCCCGCCATTTTAAACTTTGTTAGCAATTTTTGGGGTGCCAAATTTCAGGGTGGCAACAGAAAGGTTAAAATAGGCCTTGGCTTAAAGGCCTTGTAACCGGGCCATAAATCTTAATACAAAAAAAAAGACATTGTAATGTCAAAATGATTGTAGGCTTAGTAGTTCGTAGATTGGTTAAATAATTAATAAATTCTAGTAAATCGATGATTTTCTAATGTGAAAAAGTAGTACATATGTAATAATATGTGCTATAGCAATCAATAGTTAAGATTTGCAAAAATGTTTGAGTGGGCATATAGCGGCGCAAACAAAGCGGTACCCAGAAATGTAGGGCCCGAATGCGCATACTTTTTAACACCAAGAAGGCAAATAATTGAAACAATTATTGTCACGTCGATCTGCCTTTACACCGCAGTAAGTTTTAGAAAGCATATGTGCATTATTTATTTAAATTAACGGAATTCAATTGAACTTTAATCTAATTAGTCTTTCTATGAACTGGACAGTACCTACTTGAACAAATAAATTACCTTTGGTAGGCTTCCTGTACTTCACGGAACTTTCATTAGTGATATAAAACAAATGTTAAAGTAAGAACTTTAACATTGTACCTTATTAAACTTTGAAAATGCTATGTTTGTTTTTTTTTTATTAATAAGTAATTATTTATTTGAATTATAGATTAAAACTTACCCAAAGTTGCATGTACCAGAAGATGTAAATTATGTAAGAAGTGACAGAGGCGGTAAAAGACTTCTAGTTATTCTTCTGGCTTTGCTATGGGGTATGGAGATAGGTTTCAAATTCGCTTCCCGCACAGTGATATATTTGTTGAATCCATGTCATGTCACTACGCTGATACAGGTAAGAAGAGTATTTAACGATTTTTTATGTTGTTTTTCACAATATATTATTTGTATGTATTTTTTCAGATTTACTTACTGGCCGCACCACCTAGCAAGATGGTGACTGTACTATTTCGAATACATTTAAACCTATTAAATGGACCCTTATTAGCATTTTTATTTCCTGAAACAGCTTCTAGAACGGTACCTAAATTTTCTATACTTCATAAGTAATTCTTTTATTCTAAAAATTAAATTATTGTTTCCCAATTTTTATTTTAGATTTTCGCAGAAGCTGCTTTATACTGGATACAACATGGAATGATGTTTGTGATACCTTACTATTTGCTTCGAATTGGTGGTAAGTAAATAATAATGAAATGACTTAATTAGAGATGTATTTTTAATATTATTTTCATGTGCACCTGAAAGTATATGTAATTAATATATAAATTTTTAGGTGTATACAATGTGGAACCTTTATGGGATTTTAATTGGTCAATATTCAGCTATTGTCTCAATATGTTGTACCATTTCACAGTTCTACAGTTTATTGCAATTGTAAGTATAAATGTTGTCATTGTTAAGTGCTTTATTTGGATCTTTGAAAGAAGTATCAAAAGGCAAGTTAAGCCTTAACTTGTAGAGGCTTATTTATTGTTTTAAGATTGCTCAATTCATACCTGCTGGAATTTGTCTAAAAATGTGCTGTATTGTACTCAAGAAGGTAATTAAATACTGGTTTTATTTGTAGCCTGCCCAAGTGAACCTCAATCACATGCTGTGTCCTGCCATTCTGGATCCGTTTGACGGGCCTTGGTACCGCATTGCAGCAGTATTGCATCAGTCGATACTTTGCCCAATGCTCTGTAAGCTATTCTGTCTTATTTCCGAATTTTGTCTTACAAAATTTCCACCTACCAAGGTAAAGCCTAATATGAAAGACCAACTTCAAGACCCAATTAGTGATTTTTTATTATTGAGCACCAAGAAAACAGAGTGTCAAGGAACTGGTGACCAGCCTACAAAGACTCAACATGTGGACTAGTAATAACAACATGTACTCTTTATGGCTTTAAACCCTTTCAGGGTGGCATTATACTCTCATGTTGAACTGATGAAGTAGTAAAGAACAATATTAAATTTGATCGCGTCCATTTAATTTGGGTGGTTAGTAAACATATAAGTTAAAAACAATAATACAGTTAGGTTTAGGATGCTTACGTTTATGGAATATGTATTGTATCATATGGATATGAAAACATGTCTATAAGCGGGGACAACTCTGAGTAATATAATTTTTTAGGTTGACTTTGTGCGGTGCCACATATGCCACACGATATGCCAGAGTGGCTTTGCAACACGTGGTCGAGATCGTTTAAAAAAAAGCTGACCACTGCAGTCGCGCGACAGCCGTGGCCCTTACTGTTTGGCAGATGCAACGTGAGGTTAAAAATCAATTCATTGTATATAGGCAGTGTGCATCGCACTGCCCCATTGCGGCATCTGCTGCTACCGCCTGTCGCGAGGATACAAAGTCAACTTAAACTGGTTTCATGCTCTAAATTAAAAAATCTAATTACACGTTACACCTCATGTTGCAGATTCTGTCGCGCATGTTTATGAACCTAATTTGACGTCTTAAAAATATTTTCAAATTATAAATTCTGTGCAACCAAATCAACACAAGTCCGCCCACGTTAATATTAGATGCTAGTGAAGTCGAAGTCGCAAGACCAAAACCAAAAAAGGAACTACATAATGTAGTGATACTGTGTCGAAAACTCTATTAAATAACATATTTTTAACAAGTTCTTAGGTTTTCGCGATTGTTACACATAGGAAATGAAACTATTTTTTTACCGGATTTATATCGCGTATATTTGTTTTTTCAAACAAACCGACGTCCGGAAAAATAGTTTAATTTCCTGAACATATTTTTAATTTACCAGTTTTGTCAGTTTAGGCAAGATCGAGTTGTTTAAAATTGGTTTTGTTTGAAAATTTTATAATAGTACTTATAAGTACAGATGTTTCAAAAAGTGCTTTACGTAGATAAAATATGACAGCTACGTGAGCTGTATGCTGAACAAAGGTACATAAGATGTAACTTAACAAAATTTACAAGTTCTGACTTGAAAAAACTCCCTGAAAAATTCAAAGAGTAGTTTCCTAACTTAGATTTTAAATTTAAAGAAGTTGCCTTTAAACGAGAAGCCTTTGCCTGTTTTTTTTTTTGGCTAATATGTAAAGTTAAATATGTGATTGAAAAAACCAAACGTTTTAACTTTATAACTATTAATTTAATACTATTATATAAGTATGTAGTCAATTAATTTGATCAACGGTGATGTTTTCTAAAATGCGAACGGTTCTATGTGATAGGTAGAGTTAGAAAATTAAGATGCTAGTCTATGAATTTATGATACATACACATTGTTCGTTTCTATCATGCACAGGCTACAAAATTACGGAGCAAATATAATAATTAACATTCAATTAAGTATTAGAGATAAATTACCAAGGGATTAACCTACTATAATATCTCTCACATTCCATAACTACGCCGTGGATTGTAATTTAAACAGTTGCCTACTACTCGGTAGAGTGCAAATTAGTTTGGCGTATTATTATATTATAGCTAACTCATGTTTAAGTTAAGATTATTATTAATTTACAGTAACAACGATACCATTAAAACTGCTATTTATTGATAGTATAACCGAATGGTTGAAAATCATTAGAAAATACTTAAAGAAGGCGGAGATATGTTTAGAAAACATACTTGAATATCTAAATACTTTAAGATTTTTTCGAATTCAACATGTAAACCAAAGCTATGTACCTGGTAGATTCACGTAAAATTCATGAATTTAGATTACATTATAAGTAAGAAAATTAGAAACTAGTTTGCACGCAACTTCCTATGCCATTAAGTATTGTCTTTATTTTATAATTTTATGTAAGTGTTTAAGTAATCACAGCGTATTATTTACTTTTAAAGGACCGCCCGTTGTAACATACGTTCAGTATTAAAATGTTACGGATATTTAACAAAGAAAGAGATCGAAGAAATGTATAAATTCAAAGGAAAAAAAGGAAGGGAAAAAATACTAATGTATATTTGATAACCTTAAAATAAAGCCTATACTTGTTAAATCTTAATTATTCGTTTATTATAAAACGGTTTATTTTAAATTCGGAAAATTTCACACACAGATTTTCTTTAAATTCAGATCACATCTCGTTAAAGATTATCGTTTCAGATTCGTAAATATTTGGGTTGTTGGATTGTTGCAGTCTGTCTAGCCATTCTTTACTTTCATTGTCCGGGGCGGAGGTAGTGTTATTGTATTAGAAACGGAAAGTAAGCATAATCCAGGGATGTACACCAAAAGAAAGACAAACCTAAGAAAGAACTCCACACTCGTTTTAATTAAGTACCTAGATAGTTGGATTAAAAAATATTTAAACGTAATAAAGCCTAAGCTTGAAATTTTGCGAGGAGTCTGAAGTAATGTGAATTTTCACCTACAAGAATAGGCAAACTAAGGCACGTTTCGAAAACAGACTTGTGTACCTTATTGCGTTATATACATATCGACACTGGAAAGGGACAACGTCAAACGTGCATTTGGAAAATATTACAGGATAGCGATTTAGAGACGTTAAAAAAATCATAATAAATCATATTTGTTATATGGAAAACTATAAAATTTCAGTTTTTCCATTTATCGAATAAAATTAGAGTTATGATATTTTTTTCTTAAAATAATTACTTTAAATCGTTGTCCTGTAATAATATTACAGGATAATTATTAATATTACATATTATGTTCCAAATGCATGTCAGACTTTTTATCTTTCTAACGTCCATATAAATCATTTAAAAGCTTAATTAAACGATACGATATGAAGTTCATTGAGTTTTCTTAAGAATACACTTATGTATATTTAACATCGATTTAGAGGCCTTTCAATATGTAAAGTCACTTAGTTATTAGTTACTTAATACGTTACGACATATGGGAAGTTATGTAAAATAACCGAACACCATCCGTCGCAATTCAAAATGTAATACCATTACTTTCAAATATTTGCCAGAGCCCATTTTTGGAAGTATTTAGCAGTTAGTATGGTAATAAAAAATGGAAGTAAATTAATTTGTTACTTCGCGAAACCAGTGGAGGTTAAATCGCTCAAAATACGCTTGTGTTGAATATTTCATGCAATTAATTTTCCCACCTAAAATTTTTCCCCATAAAATTTATAAAGTAAATAACCCAAGCTACTACAGTCACAGATACCACCTCTAAAATGATAAAAAAAAACCACGGGCAATTATTAAGGAGCACACTGTATAATAAATTATAAATAAAAAATGCATATCCGGCTTTTTTTTAAATACCTAAAACAAATAAATAAGTAATGGACATCTCAGTTTTCCGAAAAATTGTGAATAATATTGACACCCACAACAACACGTGGGCGGAGTAATAACGAATTTATTGACTTGGGTGGCCGAACAGTTAGCGGGCACTGGAGAAGGAGGTCCCGGATTCGATTTTCTACTTAGATTTTTACCTTAATTTATTTGTAAATTTAAAGTACCTTCGTAATGAAAATTTACTGCAGTGCACGGTCATTTTGTAAAGAGTAAAATGCACCAATATTTGATTTTATTCGTCACGGCTTTGAGCTCATTGACATACACAATACACAGGGCCTTTAAACTAAACCCCACAAAAAAAAATCACATGGAGTGCGGTCGGGTGACCTTGACGGCCAATGTACTGGGGGTCTACTCTCGATCTCCGTCTGAAACAATTACTGTCAAATAAGTAATATTCGACAAAATTAAAAGACGAGTATCAAGTATGAAGCTTCATTCGCATTGAAGCTTCATTCGCATTGAAGCTTCATTCGCATCACGCGTCTTTTCATTTGGTCAAGTATTGTTTATTTGGCAGTAATTGTTTCGGACGGAGATCGAGAGTAGACCCCCTGGTCCGCCGCGACCTATCCACCGGCCTTCGTACTCACTCGTTAAAATTTATCACACGTCTCATTTCATCCTCTATTTCTACGGGCATTCAATCCCATCGGGAAAAAATCGGGCTCCTCCATTCGCGTAAATTGATAACGTAAACTGGCCGTGGTCGAAAATGCGTTACTATACCGTTAAAATTGTGCTTCTTCGAGGTACCGATTTTTATTTACTACATTGAGGACACGTTAGAAGTTATTGGGAAATATTAACAGCAAATAAAATGGGATTTTTTTTCTTTTATTTCACTAATGTGTGTTGTATTACTGAATCGTATGCACAGGAAAAAATGGACAATGATTTTTTCATGACCCAACACGTGTTTGGCCTTTACGAGGTATCCTCAGAGGTTGTTTATTGTTCGACGCCTGGCCGAAGAATGAGCTCTGTGACCATAGTTTCACTTGTGTTATTAATTTTATGCGGAGGGAGGGTGGCAAAAATATTCAATACAAGCGGTAGCTAGCTATTTTGCACGGTTTAACCTCCACTGGGTTCGCGTGGAGTAGTTAGCTAATTAAATTACTTCCATTTTTATTAACATGGACTTCCGCAAAGTAACGCCTGAATCTATTAATAAGTTAGCAAGGTATTTTTTTTAATCATCAAGGACTCTTAAATATATTGATATAACTCAAGGTAAAACATTAAAATAATTTATTTATAGTTATTTATTGGTTTTTATGATTTAGTACAATCTAAAGTTATAGGAACACAATAGGAAGTAAGCTCAAGAGTTAAAAATAGTCGAAACTAAAATCGATTGGAGTCAATGATTTCAATTTTCTACTGATCATGGTCGCGACAAAGGCGCGCGTTGGTGTGTAAATACAACCTAATAGTGAGTAAACCTTTTTAATTTTTAAATAATTTTATGGAAATCTGTTCTCGAATCTTTGTTGAAATTGCGAAAAGGCTCATAATTAGCCGTAATTGCTGACTGCCGTCCCGCTTCGTAAGGTGACAGCAAGAAACGCTAGTAAATTATTAAATTTCCTATTGAGTGTGATTATGTATAAATATTATTGATAACAAATGATCTCTCTTGCTACACTAAGTCTAAAAATTATATACTCGTCTAATGTTTCTCTGTAACAAGGTAATAATAAGTATAAAATACCGATGTTATAAATAGAGGATTGCAAATGGCAATAAATAAATAAATAATAAATGTATATTTGTATATTTTATTTTTTATTTAATTGTAGGTACCTACGTCTTTTTACAGTGTCTGGTTATCGCAGTAAAAAGTGCTAAGTCTAATGTTGCTTAAATTTATGCCAAGTTTGAAAAAAATACGCGTTAATAATACATAGCAGTGAAGAGTAGATTTTTTTTTGTAGTAAGTTACTAAACGAGATAAAGTTATCAACATGTTCAGTAAAAGACTATCAAATTGAATAAAATTTGCTGAAAATGTTAAGAGCGTTATAGCGAGAAAAAAAGTGATTTGTAGTTTGTTATCCATTTATAATTTCGTATTATAATAACATGGGTTTAGTTACAGTAATAATAATATAGAGTAATTTTTTTTAAAGGCAAGTGATATTTTACAATGTTTGGTGTTCGTGCAGGTGACCAAAATCAATCACTAATTTGATGTTAGTGTGTTGAAAGTATGCTTAAATATTAAAGTTTTTAATATCTGTTACGATTTACAAAGATCGAACACATAGAAATTTTTTTCCTTCGATCCCGTGGGACTTGAATCTACGTCCATGACGGTGCATGTAAGGTGTAGCATTGCTCTTTACCAATTGACGTACGGATTCAGTGACCGAGCCGTCGAAATTCTTCGTCGGCATTCGTCGCCGCTAGTATCTTTCAATTCTTGAAATCAAAACATATAGGGTATTTTAGTTTGTCAATTTGTATTTTATTACACAATGCTATAGCAATATGGTACAAGGCACAATTAACTAACAGATCGTCTGTTATATACGTTATAATGGACAGCTCATGAGGCAAAGTTTAAACGAGCCCCAAAAGTAACGTCAAAGGAAAAATGTAGTCTCTGTACACACGCTTATACAAGGCCATTTGTAAAATACTAACAAACTCGCAGGACTGTATTATTAATATTATAAACAACAACTTTTGTTAATTGACTTTTAACAAAACGTAATAAATGTATCAAAAATAAACTACGTTTTTGTTGTACTATCTGACACTTTTTAGATCTGAGGTAGAATAAGTTCAAACATGCAAGCGTCCTCCGCGACGACTGCACAGACTACCCCCGTGCTGCACAGAGTTATTGCCGTTTAGAGCGATCTATTTTTTTTTGTGTGAAAGTAAAGTCTGATGAATAATTAAAGTCATTGAACAAAACTTGTGGCGAGGTTAGTATTTTAAAAATAACCCTATATTTATTTATTTTCTCGAAAATTACCTACAACAAAAAAAAACGTAAATGGTGTCATTCGTGTAGGTCTAGATGTGAGGAGTTTAAATTCCTTTCTTATATGTTACTTCTTGAGTCACTTCATATAAATGTTATAAAAAAGTATACATGTTATATAATAATCTGTATTTTCATATGCTTTATTAAAAAGGCATCTATCTTATTGGAATTATATTGCAAGCACATACTACTTTTGATTGCACAGTAGATATTGTTTTGTCCTTTCTTAAACCTAAAAGAATCTTGGGAGTTTGTTTAAATTATATACTGCATATCACAATTTGTTAGAATTTGACTAGAAAAAATATTTTCTAGTTTATTTACTATCAGCCATCTATAGGAGGTCCCAAGTACACCATTGACACCTCAGTGTTTCCATATACTGCTGATACTGTAGGATATAATTTCTTACCTGGAAGACCTGGAAAAAAATATATTTCATTATAAACAACCACTAACTAAAGACATGTGGACATAAAAACACATGAATTTAGTTATTATCTAATCTGGCTAAGAAGTTTCTTTATAACACGATTTTTAATTTGGATATTGCTTTCATTTAAGATGATCGATATCTGGCCAGTACATACCTACATTCTTACCAAGTTTTTGTATATACTTTCTAGTTTAGGGCGTTAAAATTTTTTACCATGAAACCTATCACCGTTTATTTAAACGTTGAAGAAATCATGGCAACTGCAAACGAGGCTTAGAATAAAATGTCATAATGTAAGTTGTATTACATTCAAAACAAACAAAAAAAAAAACAAACAAACTTGTGAGTTATATAAATTTATTAAAATAATATATTTAATTATTGGGCCATTCCAAAGTGACAGGTGGGACATTTTGACACCTTTTTTCTTGAACTTTTAAGTAATTTCTCTGTAACCATTGGTTAATTAGACTTAAAATTAAAATATCATGAAGCCAGATATGCAACTCAACCGCGACTATTTATTTATATAAATTTATGACATTGTTATACTCAAAACTTTTAATTTTCTAAGAGTGACGGGTAGGACACTCACGACACGCGCCTGTTTGAGTTGATGGATGAATATTTTGTTCAGCAAGTTTTTCACTTGAATGTTAAAGTTCTATTATATATATATATACACTTCATTAATAACTTTGATAAATTTTAGGGAAATTAATATGGTAAGTTGTGACACGTGGGACACAATTTTGAGACATGTGGGACCAGTTACAATTGAATACACAGAATTAATAAAATTACACTGTTTAATATTAAATTTTTTTATGTGTTAAAATGTCTTAATAATGAGAAAAATTATAAAATATTTGCTTACAAATAATGGATCTACATATAAACAGCGTATTTTTTAAAATTCTATGTATTCAAATGTAACTTGTCCCAGCTGTCACAAAATGGTGTCCTAATCGTCACAATTTAACACATGAAATGTTTAACTCTGAAATTAAAGCAACTGTTACACCTAGTAAACATAAAAAAAACTCAAATTCATGAAAATACAAACATTTAGTCAAAGTAAAAACGTTTAGAAGTTTGACCCACTCATCGCTGTGACGGGTGGGACACACTTTCAAATCTTAATATTTACATTCCTATTTACGTGTAGAATACCCAACCAAGTCAAAATAATGACCCTTAGCATAATTGTTAGTTTTACACTTTACAAAAGCAAATGCCAATAGATTGCATATTAATTGGTTAAAATAAAAATATATACGTTTCATTGTGACTGCGGGACTTGAAATTAGTATCTATTGAAACTTTAATAACTCCTCACCATATATATTTCCATGCAATCACTTATCACTGTTTTAAAATCCGTAAATTGTATTTTCTTCAACAGTAATAACTTTTTAGAAAGACGCACAAATAACCGCGAAAATTGTTGCTAACATTATAGGAAAACATGCTTCACTGTAGACAA
Organism: Hyposmocoma kahamanoa; assembly: GCF_003589595.1. NCBI lineage: Eukaryota > Metazoa > Arthropoda > Insecta > Lepidoptera > Cosmopterigidae > Hyposmocoma > Hyposmocoma kahamanoa. Next base: position 13,023,863 of record NW_020653337.1, read on the forward strand.
CAGCACTATGACTGCATTAATGAAGAGAAAAAATACAATAATTGTACAATATCCGAAAAATCTCATTTATTTCTAATGATTTGATTTATTGGGCATATTTTGGTCATACAATTAAAACCAAATTGTGTAATTAACTTTCTTGAACCGAAATGTCATTTTTGCTGGAATGACTAATGATATTACAAATTTGTTCTTCAAGGTCTAGCTCAAAAAGTTGAACTTCTTTGATGTACAAATTGCTGTTTATAATTATGGCTAACAATTTGTTAATTGTCAATGAATGTACACTAGTAAAATCCAGGGCATGATGCTGGCAAGAGCAACTCCCTTCCTTCGCCAAGAAGAAAACCTATTTAATTATGGATTTTATAAGTCATTGGCAGATTTGTACATAAAAAAAAATTTAATACCTAACATGATATTTAAACTGATCATAATGGTACTTGCCTCGGAATGCAACTCCTAAGAATTCATAATTTCTTTCAAATGATAATGTGTTATCTTCACAATCCAATATAACTCTGATGCGTTCTCCTACCTAAAAAAAAGTTAAATTTATTTGTTACCAATTCTTCCAAATGTACGGAATTCTTAAGTTTTTCAGATCCAAACAGCATATATTTGTTTTCTCAAACAAACCAATGTTTTGGGCCGTTTAGAGGTCCCACGGTCAAGGCTGTCTTTCACAATGTTTCAACTGATTATAGAAACTGGTAATGTTCACTTACCTGATATTTAGGGCAATTATTGAGGAGTGGGTAATGTCCTTGTGTGTCGCCATTATGTAATAAGTGATTGTCTACCAGATTCCAGCCCCAACTCTGATCATCTGAGCCCAAGAGCCCTACATAACCTTGGCACTGCAATTGAGCCTCCTTGGTGGATATTCCAACAACAGCGACCGTTCCTAAAGGACCTTCCCATATTACTTCCCAAGCATGTCGCCCTTGGTGAAACCCAATTTTCCCTCTACAGGCATCAGTACTTTGTGCCACAGGGTTTCTATAAAACAAAATTACATAAAATATTTTAATTACCACTACAACAGCGCGAACACAATAAGTAACAGATACATGCATTGCACTACTTTATTGTCATTCATTCTACAATAAATAACAACATTGCACTTACCTATGCAACGTAAATCCATTTGGTTTTACGTAAATATTTCTCGAACAGTCGTAAGGATTCCACGCGTGGAGAAACGCTCTTAGCTTAGCTTTGTACGTAGCAAGTGTCGACAATAAATCTGATTTAAGTACTTCTTCCGCCAAGCGTTTCATACAATGAAATCTCCAAACATCATTGTTTTCATCACTCAATATTCTATACCAACTTTTACACACAAGAGAGCAGTTTCTGAGTTCTCGCAAGTTCAAGTATGAGAAAATGCTCTCTAAAATATGATCCGGTACAAGTTCCGCAATCGCGTATTCATCAATATCAAACTCATTAAATTTAATATTCTCCATGATCAACATTTGGAATATTTATTTTTAACAAATTATAAAATAGAAGACTAACAATCTGTGGAGTAAAAAAGTGAAAAACATTGGCTAAATTTCGAGTTTGAGTACAAGCATCTGACTTGACAATTAGCATACAAACATGATGCAAAGCTAAATTATTGACGTTGACATTTTGTTTTTTTTTTTTTTTCTTTTTCTTTTTTGGCCTTTCGCGGTCAGAGTTGAAGCCAATGACAAGATAAATTAACTTCATTTAAAAACAGGGAAACCTTTTCGTATGTTAAGGAATTTTGGAAACGGATTTAGAAAAAAAACGGATCGGGAGAGGAATTCCATGTTAGGAAATTTGTAGAACAGACAATAAATAATAATAATAATATTATATTAATGATATAAGAACTGTCTAAATTTTTATATTGTTTTCTACAATAAAGTTACATAAATACTTATAAATATGTGAATCATTACATGATAACAGTACCGAAATGGACGTAGGAAGAGGTATACCTGATTGGATAAGGTTTTGGAAGAGAAAGGAATAATCATATTTAGGGCAGTTTGAAAATATGTGGTCCAAATCTCCAACTTGGCCACATTCGCATAAATCACTATTAACGATGTTCAATTTCGCAAGGTGTGCAGGAGTACAAACATGACCCAACCGCATACGAATCAAAACAGATGTAGTCAATCTATTAAATTTAAGTGATGAAAACCATGGTTTTACAGGAATAGAAGGTTGAATGTAAGCATAAGATTTACCTTTTAATTTACTGCTTTCAGACCACATCACACCCCAATCATGTCTAAGGAAATGTATAGGAAGGGTTGCCAAATCGTGATTATAATTTTTATAGTACGCCGTGTCCCCGTCAACAGCAGCATCATTTGCGAGCTGATCAGCACGATCATTTCCATGAATACCAGAATGACTCGGTATCCAGGAGAAAACTACAGACAAGCCTTTCGAAGAGCAAGCTAACAACAAATTTCTAATTTCGAGTATAATTGGGCAAAGCATTCGCGTTTTAAAAGGAAATCTAGACAGTGCCTGAAGAGCACTCATAGAGTCGGAAAAAATTATAGTATTTTTTAGCTTAGCTAAGAGAACGTACTCGACTGACTTGTATAAACCGAAACACTCTCCAGTAAAAACAGAAGTTTCTGGAGGCAATTTAATTTTTTGAACAATGTTATATTGTTGATGATACACACCAACGCCAACAACACTGTCGCTGCCATGCTTAGAAGCATCACTAAAAATGCAGTGGCACGATTGGAAGTCCCTGTCTCTAATGAAATTGAAAGTATGGGAGTTTTCAATAGAATTCTTATTGATACCTAAAGACAAACGGATGTCCAGAGATAAAACTAAAGCCTCGTATTTAGTAGAGAAAAGAGGCAAACAAAGGGAGTTATGAATTGGAGTTTGCAAAGACAAACACTTACGGAAACTAATAACCAGACAAGGAAGAGACTTATGAGTCCAATAAGGAGATGTTGATGCGTCAGTTGAGAGGCGTCGAAGTCGTAACAAAAGAGGATGTTTTGTAAATTGCACGCAACGGAGCAGTTGAAGAGGAGGTTCCACACACTCGACTTGCGACGCATTGATGGGACTCGACTTCATTGCTCCCAGAGTAATTCTTAAAGCTTTAGATTGCACTCTATCAATTTTTTTAAATGCCGATGAGTAACATGGGTCAAGAATAAAAGATGCATAATGAAAAAGACTCCTAATAAGTGAATTATATAATAATTTCAAACAAAAAGAATGTGCTCCCCACCAAACACCCGTTAAACATTTGATAATATTCAGGTTTTTTTCACATTTAGCTACGATGTAATCTGAGTGTGGAATACCAGTAAGCTTGGAATCTAAAATAACCCCCAAAAATTTAGTTTGAGGTACAAAGGAAAGAGGAATATTATTATAAACCACATTAGGTATTGGTGGATTACGTTTTCTAGAAAATAAGACAACAGTGCTTTTGGGAATGGAAAGTTCAAGGCCATTTGTATCTAGCCAACGTTTCAAATGTTGAAGAGACTGTGTCATTGAGTAAGATGCTTTTTGAACACAACCGTTTACATTGTACAGCAAAAGATCGTCAGCGTATTGAAGAATTTTAACAGAATTATTAAGTGAGGACTCTAAAGTCATATGTATATATATTATAAAGAATAGGGCTAAGAACAGAGCCTTGGGGAAGACCCTTCCATACATAACGAGTTAACTTAGCGCCATCCTGAAGATGTAAATTGATATATCTTTCAGACAACATATTTATGATAAAAGAAGATAACATTACGGGAATTCGTAAATCATATAATTTCTTTTGAAGCAGAGAAATTAAGACATTATCATATGCTGCACTGATATCCAAAAAAGCCGATAAAACAGATTCATTATTTGTAAAAGCCAAACGGATATCCATCACAAATATACTAATATTATCAAATGTGCTTTTACCTTTTCTAAATCCAAATTGGCTTGACGCCAACAAACCATTGCTTTCAACAAACCATTCCAAACGGTTTTCAACCAAGTGTTCAGCTAACTTTAAAAGTACGGATGAAAGAGCTATAGGACGAAAAGAGGAAGCATCCGACGCTAACTTGCCAGGTTTTAAGATTGGTATTATAGATTGATATTTCCATGATTTAGGGATGTTACCTGACAACATAACTGAGTTTACTATATCCAAAAAGTATTTAAGGGTCCTGTCGCTACAATTTATGAAAAATGAGTATGGGATGCCGTCTTCACCTGGAGATGAATCCTTAACGAGAGAAAGCACACCTTTCAATTCGTTTAAAGAAAAGGGAGAATTAAGGACAGGGTGGTCTCCGGAGGAAAAAGAAGGAACAGAGCAAGTCATTAAATTAGGAGCTGAAGCTGGAGCCAACTTATCCAAAAATTTATTTGCTAATTCAGATGGAAAATTGGGAGTTGATGAAGAATTAAATGCTCTTCGAAACCTTCTAATTTTTTCCCAGACAAAGACGGGACTAACGTCAGGAGATATAGATTCACAGAACTTCTTCTATCCATCAAATTTCTTTTTTTTTTTAAAGCTTACGGGTGTTACGTGCAACTTGTGAATAAATTTCAAAATTTTCAGAAGTCATGCACTGACCATAAATTCTTTCAGCTTCCTTCCTTCTCTTGATAGCCTCAGTGCATTCACAATCCCACCAAGGAGGCAATGGAAGTCTATCTGGATAACCTTTTTTAATGGGAAACAATTCATCTGCAACTTCAAGAAGCATTTTAACAAGAGAATCTGAACAATGAGATTCATCATGAGTAGAAACAGATGGAAGTGAAGAAGTTCTATTTTCAACCCGCTGAGAAAATACAGTCCAGTCATGAGGAAATCTATACTTTATGCGGGGACTGGGTTTTTGTGTAGGCATATGGCGAATAAAAGGAAATGAAATTATAATAGGAATGTGGTCACTACCACAGGAAGAAGTATGCAAATGCCATGAGAGCGAGGATGCTAAATCAGGCGTGGAAACATAGAGATCAGGCGCACTTAATCCTTCACCTGGACCTGTGAGACGCGTAGGAGCGCCATTATTCAAAATACAGAGATTTTGAGAGTCAAGTATATCTAACATTAAGTCTCCAAAACTATTACATGAAGAGCTTCCCCATGATTGATGATGACTAAAATCGCCTAATGCTAAAAAAGGTTTTGGTAAAACTGAAAATAAATTGTTGACTTCATTAAATAAAGCTGTTGAAGGATGTGGAATGTAAATAGATACGAAACATATACCATTCACAATTATTGCTATAGCATCTATGCCATCACTTAAAGTGGGTAATTGTAAGAGTTGGTAAGATAAAGAATTTTTAATGATTATGGCGACACCGCCATACCCATCAGATCTGTCTTTTCTAAGGGTGGAATAACCAGTTACTTTGAAAGGATAGCCAGGTTTCAACCATGTTTCTGAAAGACAAAGCATAAAGGGATGAAATGCATTTATTAAATAAAAAATGTCAGATTTTTTACTGGAGGCACTTCTACAGTCCCACTGTAGAATTACTGGGTCCATATTCAGGACGAATTAAAACAGAATTTTCAATAACATTGGCAACGTAGGACGGTTCAAATTTAGTCTGAATCATATTTGATTTAGTCAAGAAATTTACAATGGCTATAATAATGTCCGAGATAGATGTCTGTGAACTAGTATCAGAAGAGGCTTTAAGTGCTGAACCATTAGGGAAAGCTAAAGGTATGTTGTAATCCTTTGCAAATGAATCATGTGCAGCACGATCATACCCACCCGCTACTTTAGGAGGGGACCGTGGTTGAACAAACACTGTTTTTTTATAAGATTTATTAGTTGAATGAGCCTCTGCTGAAACTGTGTAGTTATTGTTCAGCCTACTATCATTAGATTTTTGTTGAGAGGAGCGAACTGCATCAGCAAAAGATCTTGAAATTGGAGGGTGATCTTTTGATGCTTCGGAATATGATATACTACTTTGGGCCATGGACACTTTAATTTCTTTTTGACGGGCAAATTCAGGACAGGATTTGCTATTGCAAAATGGAATCCAGAACATAGGCAACAAGAAGCATAATCTACATGTACTGAGCAGGTTTCAGCAGTATGGTCTTCACCACATTTTAGGCAACGGGGTTTGGATCTACACTGCATTTTGGTATGACCATAACGGCAACAACGATAACATTGTATTGTAGGATATATATACAGTTCAACAGATAAAGCAGTATAGCACATATAAATGCGCTTTGGTAAAACGTGTCCATTAAAGGTGAAAATTACAGTTTCCGAGTTATTAAATATCGCAGTCCCACTTGCAATAGTTTTCCGCTTGATACGTCTAACTTTAATAATTTTACCGCACCCAATAGGCACTGAAACATTTTCAAGAACTTCATCATCTGTCCAATCGGCAGGGACACCACGCACTACTCCCATACGAGTCACATCGAAAGTAGGAATAAAAGCTTTAAATTTGTGACTGGCAAGACTGGGGTCATCAACAAAGTTATTCGCATCAGCAACACTAGAGAAAGCCAAACTAAGCCTGTTGCGACCTTATTCTTTTCAAACTTCCGTTTACAATGTTTTTAACAGAGTTATTTTTTTAAAAGTTTCCAAACTGCACAGGATGGAGCGTAACACGATCATCAGTTGTACTTTGTTCTTTCTGGACATGTACTACGTATGGGGCTAAATCTGTCACTTCATACTTCCTACCACCCTGCGGCCTTGAATTTGAAACAGAATCACCAACATTTGTTACAACATTGTTAGTACTATTATTAGCACCAACAATGCTAGCATTGGCATCAGCAACAATGGGCAATTTAAATTTCTTGGAACATTCTTCTTCAGATTCAGAACATTAACAATAGTGTAAAGGGACTGGTTTGCCATCTCTTTTCCTACGTTTTTTATTACAATGACGGCAGATTTTCCGGGGTTTAACTCTTTTACGGTCAGGCATAGGAAGGCTGCCTTCAGTGTCCATTGATGAGTCGTCAATAACAACATTATAGGCTACTGGAGGCCCAGAGCCTCCTCCTGGGTCATCAGGGGGATCGACCCCCATATTAAAGAAAGACTCACTTACCTATATACGAACACTATACTCTAATTACAAAAAATATTACATAAACTATAACTAAAAGAAAGAGTAAATACAAAAATTTACACAAATAACTCTAACGATCCCAAATTAAATTAATTTGAAAATAAGAAAGTAAAAAACACGTCCGCCAAATCAAAGGTTTCCCGCGCTTTTTCGACATTTTGTTTGTTAAACACGCTCCGTTTTTTTTTAATTAATAATTTTGGCTTGGATACAAGTCCTTTGAGCCATGTCTTCGTTTAATTATGTTTCTGTAAATATGGCCGCTACAAAGAGGATAGGCAATTTGGGGAGGCGTGCTTGGATTGACTCGGGATTCCTTAGAACGGGCCGATACGGGTATTTTAGTTCGAGGTTCGTATAATTTCGCGTTTTAATCTTCGATTAAGGCACTCCTATTTCACTTTCAACTAGATTTCACAAAATAATTGAAAGTCAAAATAAAAACGACACTTTTCCCTCCAAAAGGCCCAGAGCGAATTTCAACACGCTCCGTAAACCAGTAAACCTTAGAGTGCCGTAAAGGATGGAAACCGTAAACGATCAAATAATTTGTCAAATTTATCCTTTAAACTTCACGTGTTCTTCAAACAATCTATCGCAACTCACAACCGCCCAAATCATAACCGACTCATCCCACAGTGGTCCCACCATAGGCATAGCTCATAGGACTGAAATGTCGATGTTCAAATTATGATGTCATTTATCGTTTACAAACGATAGTACGAGTTGCTATCGTAGACAAATACCCTTTTCTATACCCAGGTGTAAAAGAAATTGCAATAACATATATGGAACATTTAATTTTGTGCACCCGAAGTAACACTTCATAGTGCTTATTAGCGTTATCTTTTCGCCGAAATTTCTGTTGTTTTCTAAGGCTCAACGCACACTGGCACAGAGTCGAAGCGTCGCGTCGCATCCTGTTTTTCAACTCCACCGCCAGGCGACGCGCGACGACGCTCGCATTAGTGCGCCGGGATCACAGTTTGCGTGTCGACGCGCGAAGCCGCACTAATGCCACCAAGCATCGACGCGCGTAGACGCGCGTCGACTCGCGTCGCCACTCGATTCCATGTTTGCAAAACACAAATTTGTACCTTAATAATTGTAAAATATAGATGAATATGCTATAGGCGAAAAACATGACGCGTCACGACTCTTCGACTCTGCACCAGTGTGAGTTGAGCCTAAGTGTTGTTTTTCTCGGAAATTAATTATTTGTTTTTTTTTTTTTTGGTTTGCCATGGATATTATAAAAAAGGTATGTACGATATTTCTAATTTATTTACTTTAACTCTGTCATTATTGGTAACCAGCATCGTCAAAGAGAGACTTCCGATTTCTTTGTTATTTGCCGCTTTCCCATATTCAATTAGATTTTTACTTAGGAAGGCACAAATCCCCAAAGATGAAACATATGTCAAAACAATCTCTTGTTTGTTTAGTTTCAAAAACTGTAACGTGGTAGGTGCGCCAAAGTGCGCCGAGAATTGCTTACAGGTCATTGAAAGGATTAGGTCGTATGTAGGTAAATTTGCTACCTTAGATATTTTTGTAGTTTTGTTTTTCTTTTATTCTGCAGGGGCCCAGTATCAAGTGTTCTTTTCCTCGAATGCTTGTTCTAAACACCTAGTTGTCTGCGACGGGTAAAGAAAATGAGGCAGATAGATTTCGTGAAGCATTTGGAAGAAGACTCTTTACCGGAAACTGAAAATATCCAGACTAATAACTTGAGATATTTAATTCATAATATCTGTAAACGGTTTGCTGGATATTGGAAGAAACTAGGGAGGTCAAAAGCTAAGCTGATCGCCAAACACGGTGACTGGTTAAATGAGGCCAAAATCTGTATACTTGAGAGCTCTGATGGAGGACTGCGTGACGACGACGAGAGACTCTTCAATTTACAAGCAGGACGCAGTTCAGGAAGGAGTTTGGAAAGTGCAGCAAGAGAAGCAAACGTCGCATTTTAGCACTTTTATCTCATATAGATGATTCCCCTGTAAATACTTTACTTAGTGATTCCAGTCAATAAAACGACAACAGTTCTCTTAATGTCAGTTCAGATGAAATCGTTTCATTTATTAATGAGGCTAAACTAACTAAACATCAATACATTTTGTTAAAAAACTTGATTAATTCCAAAATACCAAATGTTTTTAGTCTTATCAAAAAGTGTTGGAAGCCAAAAACCGTTGCTATCCAACTGATATTCTCGTAACGGAATCGTCTGCTGAGATTAATTTGCAATCATTCTTACATCATACATCAAATCGAATTGTTGAATTTCAAAAGCCTGTTTTTGATAGTCTTCCCGAATCTGAGAAAGAATTTGTTTTAATTGGTAAATGGGGTTTTGGTGGCAGCACAGGCCATAGTGAATACAAGCAGAAATTTTTAAATTCAGCAATCGACGACTTGAGTTTATTTGTTACTTCTTATGTACCCCTATAATTTATTTGTAAATCAAACACCTCTGATGAATCAATTATTTGAAAAAATCCACGACCTTCCTCTATTAGGTGGTGCCGACCAATTCGTTTCCAATTTACTAAAGAATCAATAAGAAATAAGAAGAATGCAATAAATGTCTATTCTATTCTATTCTATTCTATTCTATTCTAATCAAAGGAAATATCTATTTATACAAGAAAAAACTCATTTCAAAAGTCAAATTGATGAATTAGTACCCACTTTAGTTGTTATTAATGGTCGCGAAATTAAAGTCTCACACACTTTACAATTAACTGTGGTTGATGATAAAGTTTGTTCTGTTCTTAGTGATTTATCTACAAGTAGGTGTTACATTTGTGGTGCAACACCAAAAGAGATGAATTACTTATATAAATGTTTAAATAAGGTACCTGACGCTAGTAAATTTGAGTTCGGCTTATCTCCTGTTTAGAGAAAAATTAGCCTTGATTGTAAATAAACCCCGAAGTGAAGGAAGTGGCACATCAAATGATGGAAATTCTGCACGCAAATTTTTTCATAATTCTGAAATTTCTGCTGAAATAACAGGTATTAGAAAAGATCTAATAGACAGCTGTAGTCACCTTCTGCAAAGTCTTTCATCAGGATAAAAAATAAATTCACAAGGATTTAAGAGTTATGCTTTTGATACTGCCAAAATGTTTATTGAGGAATATCCTTGGTATAACTTGGCTTCATCTATACATAAGGTTTTAATGCACGGATCAGAGGTGATTGACAATTGTGTGAATATATTGTCTATCGTGGAATTGTGAGAAGAGGCCGCAGAATCTTGTAATAAATTAGTTAAATTATTTAGACGCAACAACACTAGGAAACACTCCCGAGAAATGACTAACATGGATCTTTTGAACAGACTTCTTAATTCAGACCCACTAATATCTAGTATGAGAAAAAGTACCGTGTAAGAAGAAGTCTGCATTAGCAAAAGAAGTGTTGGATTTATTGTGTACTTGAACCATTAAATTTAATTCAAATATGTAAATATTGTTCATTATAATGTTTTTCTACTATGTAATTGGCCCTTGTTTTACATAAAATATCTCTCGCTATATAATAAGTCTATATAATAAGTCTCGCTATCTGTTATCTAGTAAATTTTATTATTTATATACCAATTCAGCATATAATAAAACGTAACCTACTTACCTGCCTATTTTTTAGTATGGATAAATGCTTTGTTTTTTCTACCTTGCTTTTAAAAATATTTTTTTTTCTTGTTATTACCCTTAGAATAAATAAATACAAAATAATCATTTTTTAGGTAAAAAAGTTATTCATACATTTTTAATCCGACCTGCAAACCCTATGCCCTTCTTAGGAACCGGGACCACTGTGCATCCGAAGAACAAAGTCCGATGCGAAAAGAGAATAAGTACGTTCCGAGAATAATTTCGTTATTCAAACCAATGCCTATGTAAATGTGTTTTGAGAATTTATATATCTTAGTTCGTTTCGGAAACATAAAATCGAACAACGCAACGGTGGATCTAACATCCACAGCGAAGAAGAACGAACGAAATGTAGTACGTCCTGAGAACAAGTAGTTTTGCACAAAGATCTTTGTTCTACGGATGAGGCGAAATAAACCATCAAACAAGTTTGACAAATTTGCCTCTATTTCACACTCGGTTATCTCTTTCTGCTTTCGACAGTCGTACGGTACCACCACAGACATATATCTAGATGGACGTCACAAGTGTACGTACTTCGCGTGCCCAAAGTAAGTGAAATTCACTTGCCACTGCTACACTTCAGAACGCGCTCGACTGTTGTCGTAGATTAACACCAGTCGAAAGCGAGAAAAATGCATAATTGTGGCATTAAAAAACGCAAAAGCACCATAACTGTGGGTAAACGGGTAAACAGAGACCTTTTCTTCCACTAGCAAATGATATTGTAATCAGAAGATGCATAATTTATTTTAAAAACAATTATTTTGGTTTTGTATGAATTTTGAGAAAACAAATCGTTGAGTTATTATTCATGAGATGGCATAACTTTCTATTATTTTTTTATTTCTTTTGCTTTTACTTGATGCGATATATTTGTGATCCTTTGTTAATACGCCATGAATATCGAACGAACGCACTTTTGTATAATGCATTCAGTTTCGTGGTACGGCCGCTTGCACAGGGTCAAGAGCACATCAAGCTTAACACTTAAGACTTAAATTCAACTCTATGCTGCTTATGACAAGAACGGCCCAAAGTACAAAGTGTCAAGCTTGATGTACTCTTGACTGTACATTTATTTTTTTATTATTAATAATTTTGGCTTGGATACAAGTTCTTTGAGCCTTGTCTTCGTTTAATTATCGGGATCCTCAGTAATATTTGCCATTGTAATTTTTAATTGTAATACAATTGTAGTACATTGTAATTGTAATACATTGTTTTCATTTTCTCATAAATAACTTAGTTCACTAATTTGGGTTTAATAAATAGATTTATAAGCGGCGGGAGCCAATATTTATTTTGACCAAATTTAGTGATGTTGATGTGAAAATATTCTAGGTATAACTCTTTTGTTAAAACGTTTAGTAACGTTTCGTTTTTTTAGTTCTGTAGTATCTATTTTCAGTAGTATCTGTAATTTCGATAATTTCTTGCACATTGCCTCGAATGTCCGAATATAGGGAGCAAATAATTACATACATCGCCGGATATGTAGTACGAGTAATACAAAATAATATATATATAATCCAAAGAATTAATAGTGCCCTGTCTTTACAAAAATCTGGAGATGGTCACACGTATGAGTCCGTTGCTTTTGAGGACGAAGGTGGTCTAGTTTATTCCACGTAAGATGCTAACCAAATATGCAGAGTAGCAGAGTTAGAAATCCGAGAAACAATAAACAAATCACAAAAATTTGACACGAGGCCGTCATTAAGTAAACCTCTTCTGATTAATAAGATTTTACCATATTTTGTCAGTAGTAACATTTTCATTTGTCTTACCATTCATCAATTTGATCAATTACCGATATAAAACAGAAAACCATATAATAAAATTAATTAAGGCAGTCGCAAGTTCATATGTTGACGTGCGGTTTCATTATTTAAGTTAATCGATAAGATCTTCTTCTTTACAAAAAGATTTTATACGTGTGGCGCGCTATAACTTTCCGGAATGAATAAGAAAAAATACTATAAATGGTCAGAAATGAATTTATTGTTTCTCAAAATATTCTCCGTTAGCGTTAATGCACTTTTTCATACGAATGAACCAATTTTGAAAATATTTATGCCACTCCTCCGTGACAATCTCTGAAACATATTTTGCATACTCTTCGACAGCCTCTTCAGGTGATGAAAATAGTTGACCGCGTAACTGGTTCTTAATTTTTTGAAATAAATAAAAGTCACAAGGTGCCAGGTCGGGGACTTCACGCGGGATGGCTCATAAGGTCAACGTTGTTCACTTTCAAAAATTCATTTGTCTGTCTGGCCGTGTGAGAACTGGCATTATCGTGGTGCAAGATGATACGGCTTTTACGGTTATTTTTACGGAGTTTGTCAATAACTTCCGGCAAACAAATGGTCGTGTACCAATCACTATTCACGGTACAACGATCTCAAAAGCTACGGTAGCCACGTGTCCAGTTTTATTTAAAAAAGAAGCAATCATCCGCTTAGAGGCACTTTGCTCACGCGCCACTTTGGTTGGTTTCGGCTCATCTAGAAAGACCCATACGCTCGATTGCTGCTTTGTTTTGGCAACGTAACTATAAATCCATGTTTCATCACCTGTTTCTGTATCCCATATCAAATTTGACGCCCCTATGTTGAATCTGGTAAGCATGGCATTGCCCCAAGTGGCGCGATCCGTTTTTTGAATTTCAGTCAAATTGTGTGGGATCCACCGAGAGCACAGCTTTTTCACACACAAATGTTTGTGTAGTATTGATTGTATTTGACTCATGCTTATGCCTAAAGATGCCCGAATGTCATAGTATGTCACATGCGTGTCTGTTTTGATCATAAGGCGCACAGCATCGATGTTTTTGATGTTCACAGCAGTGGACGGGCCTTCACGAAATTCGTCACTGCGATTTACGACCGCGTTTGAATTCTGCAAATCAGCTATAAATAGTCGTCTTGCATGGTGCTTCGCCAAAAGCATCGTCTCGAAGATACGATTATTGAAAGAATATAAAAAACTTTTATCATCTAAACATTCACGATTATCGACCGTCCACGTGAGCCGTAACCGCCTCACCTTTGAATATTGAACGTCTCCGTGTAAACAGAACTCGAAAGCAAAAATCGTATTTCGAGTTTCTGCGCCAGCCGTTTCTTCCATAAGTGCAGTGCACGAGAGTGTTTTGATTATCACTGCTTTTTTAAGACAAGGTTAATGAAACGAGAACGAAAAAACATTTTGGATCAGAAAAAAAGAATGTATATTTCTATACAGTGCAATCATTGACTTACAATTATATGCACGTCGGGTCCGCGCTAAAAAGTGTCCGCACTTGTTAGGCGCTAAAATCGTATACAGAGCGCCAAACTCCGCTTTAGTCTTCATTTGTTCTACTGATAGCGCGATACTGCGATGACATTACAATTTAAATTTCGAATAGGTTGACTTGGGATATTTTTTTCGTGGTTTTTGTATTAGACCCGTCGTCCATTTATTTGTAAGTCAATGAGTGCAATGAACTTAATATTATCAGCAGTTTCAAATTTAAATGATTTTTGCGTCGTTTTGCTATGTCCATAGTCAATACCGCAGTAATCACTGAACTCGAATGGCAATTCTCGCACTCAGAACGGTTCGAATCGATTTGTACGATAATCGTATGAACTTGAAAAAATGTCATACGAGGTCGTGTTCAGACAAGTCGAAAACTCGTAAGAAAAAATCTCCTTACTACATATTTCTCTGTGAAAACAGTCGAGGAGGCGATTAAGTTGCTTGCGAATCTCATATGACATAATCGTAGGCGAGATTTTAGTTCTTGCCTGAATGTAAACATTATGATACGATAATCTTGTGGCGATTATTGCTTACGATAATCGCGTACGATTTTTTGTCACGAAGCGTGCGATAAACTCTCTCCATCTAAATGGGCCTTTAAAGTCATAGAAAATCATACTACAAAAATTTTCACGAGTTAAATCCGTGGTGATGTAGATAACCAATTTCTGAAATGACGCCACTATGTATAAACAAGTGACAGTCAGATGAAAGAAATTGTATTCTACAGTCAAAGAGTTCCATTTTCAAATGTTGTAATTACTTTTTAAATATTGTTTATGTAAGTGGCCAGTTCCGGAAACTTATAGTGCGTCCTATGTAATATGCTCATTTTATTGGCACTGCAACTGACTGCAGTCAACTGAGGACAAGCGTAGGCGTGTAGCTTACCACCAGGCGCACGGCTTGTTCGTCCCGTCACTTGATATTATTATAAATAAAAAATGATGAAAAGTCTTATTTTCAAAGGATGTTTATGATTTCGACTTCACCCTGTTTAAAACGTTTCTAGCTTCAGCGCCATGTATTATGACTATATTATTTATGGTGGTATAGAGCTGTTAGGGTCGTATTCCAGAACTGTACTCAATGCTCAAGTCAGGATTTGAGCAGACTTGAGTATGATTTCAAGTGCTTTGAATTATACTCAAGTCCTGACTTGAGCATTAAGTAGAGTTCTAGAATACGACCCTTAGAGAATGGTTGAAATCTTAGACTATGGAAACTAATTTTTTTCCATCCTCTAAGGTTGAAATTAAGAGAAAGATGTCCACGAAAATTTGTTAAAATAAACATTGCGCACAGAATACTCTAAGGCAGAACCAGATGACTGTGGAATCTAGCAAGATAAACTCATAGGAGACAACTGAAGTTGGTTTGACAAATATACCTTCCAACATGTTTGTCAAACACGCCGTCAATTTAGGTTTCCATCAAACATGTAATATTAATTGACAAACGCATCAAACGCGACTGCAAACGATCAAAAAGTTTGCCAAGCACATAAACACATAACATTTGACCAAGATATTTGATCGTTTAAGGGCCGGATAACGCACCTATCCTATCGTACAAAAAAAATTATAGGAAGTGTCATTGCTGCACTGTGTACTGTATACTACCATGGAAAAAATGTGTAATATGGTAATTTTCAGGTAAATTTTTTGTACTCAATTTTGGTGACAATTTTTACCTACCATAACCTTTCCAAAAACAATCTTATTTCAATATAAGCTTAAAGTAAGCTTATTACATCGAGTATATAACCAGAAATAGAGACGAAATAAGGGCCATATATTCCTGGTAACACATTAGCGATACAGCTCTTATAAATATCAACTCCCGTTTGCATTGAAATATAGACAGGCCAACTACTGACCTGTGTGTACGTCTCCGAATATTCCAAAAAAATTCTACATTTATTGTAATAAAGATAATATCTCTAACAATGCCGTGCTGTTCTATTTGGTGGTGTGGGAAAAACCGCAAAACATCTAATTACAAAACAAACGGAATCACATTTCATCGGTAATTAAATATTAAATATGTAATTTTGCAATTTTCGCCCATTATAGCAAAGCTCCAGAAAACTGGTCGATTTGAAGTGAAACAGTTGACGACACCCGTCAATTGTTTCGAACTCGGGCTAGTCAATTGGAGCGCAGCTGTCACAGTAATGATATGGCAGAATAATTTTCAAACAAATTAAATGACATTTCGTCTATTTCTGGTTATATACTCGATGGCTTATTAGTTTACTCTGATATACTCAGTAGTATAGTATACTCTGAGTTTATTAGTATAATATTACTCTTAGGGTCATATTCTAGAACTCTACTTAATGCTCAAGTCAGGACTTGAGCATGATTCAAAGCACTAGAAATCATACTCAATTCCTTGCCATTAGGGTCGTATTTCCAGTGCTTGAAATCATACTCAAGTCTGCTCAAATCCTGACTTGAGCATTGAGTACAGTTCTGGAATACGATCCTCAGTCGTACCATGACGAACCTGTCAACCAAGTAATGTATTATTGGAAAAGTGATTGAAAGAACGAATGATTTCCCAATATTGCCTATTCCTTACTAAAAATAGGAAAGAGATAACGCTATGTGAACTATATAATGCCATCTCTTTCTTTTTTGATAATCCGAATCGTCTTATCGTAGTGTAATGTTTAAGTACTTAATGTTATTTACATTCAGAGGATTTTGACTGTTAAAAAAATATTGTTTATATGCAAGGACTTGAGTATGATTTTCAGGGTCGTATTCTAGAACTCTACTCAATGCTCAAGTCAGGACTTGAGTATTGCAGTGAGCACTGAAAATCATACTCAAGTCCTTGCCATTAGGGTCGCATTTCCAATGCTTGAAATCATACTCAAGTCTGCACAAATCCTGACTTGAGCATTGAGTACAGTTCTGGAATACGACCCTGAGGCTTGATAGTCACGTTGTGAATCGGAACTATAGTCTAGTGTCAACTGTTAGTATCGCCAAGAAGCATATAGGCGCTGTTATAATTTTACGGACATCGCGTATTTTTATTTAACGAAATATTATTTACTTTGTGCTATTAATTAAAAAATAAATAAAATATTGAAGAGATATATGTAAATAAATAAGTTCAACTTCACTTTTAATCATTGCAAATCAATATTAAGACAATAAAACTGAAAATAATATTGTTTCCATTGCATCCGTGTAACTATTTTTAGATGGCTAAATTTGACATAAGAGCAATATTACTTTAATGTTAAAGTCGTGTCATAGTACGAACTGAGTGAATGAACAGTCACAAAGCTGCCAATAAAATCATCAATTATTTAACATTACAATAAGTTTATATTAAGCGCGTTATGGTACGAAAAGTCAATGTAAGATTAAAGTAATATTGTTTTAAGAGGTTGTGGTAGGCCTCCTGAATTCTACTCAATGCTCAGACTTGAGTGTGATTTCTAGTGCTTGAGGTATCAATACTTTAGTCCTGCAGATTTTCCCTACTTAAAGGCAGAATAAAACACAGGAATGTGTCTTTTTTTATTGATTTATGATTTTTAATGGAAACGAATAATAAAAGAATTTGATTAATTCAATTAATCGTTATTTCACATAATTTGTGTTATTACATTTCCAATGTCCCACTCCCGTCTGTACAATCGCTTAAAACCAAAAATCTGTTTGGTAACGGCCTGTTTCTCGTTTTTGATACTGTATTGCCTTAGAATAATAACGCATAGAATGATAGTTTCATATCAAACGAACTGTCACAAGTGAGGCAAAAACCAAATTCATGTAGGCGTAAGCAACTTGTAACTACGCTCGTCGGCACGCACACAAATATACAAATAATGATGCCATGGAATAACATTTCCCTCAAAAGTGGGGAAATTGTATCTTGCTTAACTCATCATTAAGTTAAAGGTGCCTACAGATTTGCCCGACATTGTCGATCAGGTGCCTACAGATATGCTCGGTTTTGTCGATGAAAAACGAATATAGCACTTATTTGTAAATCCAAGATGGCGGACACGATTTTTCAAAATATGCTATATGGGTATCCTTTTCGAGGTATTTGGGGATGCTCATTACGAATATGGCACTCATTTCTAAATCCAAGATGGCGGACACGAGTTTTGAAATAAATGCAATATGGGTATCATTTTCGAGGTACTTGGGGGTGCTCATGACGAATATGGCACTCATTTCTACATCCAAGATGGCGGGCACGATTTTTCAAAAAAATGCAATATGGGTATCATTTTCGAGGTATTTGGGGATGCTCATTACGAATATGGTACTCATTTCTAAATCCAAGATGGCGGGCACGATTTTTTCAAAAAAATGCAATATGGGTATCATTTTCGAGGTATTTGGGGATGCTCATTACGAATATGGCACTCATTTCTAAATCCAAAATGGCGGACACAAGTTTTCAAATAAATGCAATATGGGTATCATTTTCGAGGTACTTGGGGGTGCTCATTACGAATATGGCACTCATTTGTAAATCCAAGATGGCGGGCACGATTTTTTCAAAAAAATGCTATGTGGGTATCATTTTCGAGGTATTTGGGGATGCTCAATGTGAATATGGCACTATTTGTAAATCCAAGATGGCGGGCACGATTTTTCAAATAATGGCAAGTTGGGTATCGTTTTCGAGGTATTTGGGGGTGCTCATTACGAATATTGCTTTTGTTTGAACTGTCGTGTTTGCCATCTTGGATTTAGAAATGAGTCCCATATTTGTATTGAACATTCCCAAACATCTCGAAAACGATACCCAACTTGCCATTATTCGAAAAATCGCGCCCGCCATCTTGGATTTAGAAATAAGTGCCATATTCGAAACCTAAAACCGAAAATGCCATAAGCAAACATTAAAGAAAATAACTGTTAAAATAGATTAAAAAATCGCTTAAGAATGCTCCCCTTTTAAGAAAATAAAATATTTTAATATAAAATATTTCGCTTGAGTTACGAAAAGAAAGACATATAATAAGCTATCAAAGTTGTACTGGTGGTGCCAACACTATAGTAGAAACAAATATATACTGTAAATTTGTTGCAATATGTGCTCCAATTCAAATAAAATTAATATAAATAATTATTCAATAAAGCATGAACGCAGAGCCGTTAAAAGTATTATAAAATAATTAAGTGTCCCAATCACTTACAGGAGTTAACGAAAACATTTAATGTTTATTCGAGTAAATATTAGTTCAAAATGCGCAAATAAATCGAAATTACAGGCACCACTAAAATTTACGTAATATAATTATTTTGATACAGAATAGCAAAATGGGGAGAAAAAAATTTCGATACTTTGCAACACTTTCGTATCTTGTTGCCGCGAAATTATTTTTCTGTTTTAGTGAATATTTACATAAAAATATGAGTTGAAACGCATTACTTACTTGTGGAATGCGATGTTAGTGTCTATTTTGTTTGTCTGTTGTATTTTTACACCCATTTACCGCACATTTCGTCATTTTTAGCAAAAAATTTTGGAGCTGTTCGCGGTGCAATATGACCTTGAGCACTAACAGCCCGCGCGCTCCTGGGACGCGTTTGGCACCCTCTAACTTGCCTCACTTAGCGTGTGCGGGCTAGGTTTCTATGCGTTATTATTCTAAGCTGTATTGCCTACTTTTGAGAACAAACCGATGTCGGAAAGCGATCTTGTCGTATCTCGAAAAATAGAACTTTACACCAGGGCCGAAAAACTATTTGAAAAAATTATTTCTCTTTAATTTGAATTAGTAGAAAGGCAATTTTAAAGTATCGAAGCTTTTCCGTGTCCCTAAAGAGAATTTTTTTTTTATTTATTAAGGCTTTGGCAAAGCCATGAGCCTAAACATGAAGTTTAATTATGTTTCTGTAAATATGGCCGCCACAAAGAGGATAGGCAATTTGAGGCGACGTGGTTGGATTGACTCGGGATTCGGGTCGATACGGGTATTCTAGTTCGAGATTCGTATAATTTCGCGTTTTAATCTTCGATTCGATCCTATTGGATAGTGCTATTGTGCCTTAATTAAAATTAAAGTAAAATGATAGCCTAGCGTAAAATTATAGTGGAATGCCACTTTTAACTAGATTTCACAAAATAATTGAAACTCAAAATAAAAACGACACTTTTCCCTCCAAAAGGTCCAGACCGAATCCCTTCCTAAAGAGATGCTTTGCTTAGACCATAGATCATAGACTTTAGACCACAAATTACAAAGATTGCATACATAGACCGTGCCATAGATCATACAATAAATTTGAGGACAGTGCAAAGACATGTAGTATCTCCTTAGTTTGTGACAGACATTTCTTGAATTGAATGTTTTGGATTTTATAGCTAAACTACATATTAACCATTCGAGTTAACCACGAGAGAACCATTTGTGTTAGCAAATAATACGATTTTATATCATGCCGGGAGTTGAGAGTGACGAAGACTACATCATCGCCAGGGCCAAGGAAGCTCAAAAACACAACATACATTCTGCTAAGGCATGGATGCTTACTGCCAAAACTTTATTTCCAACCAATTTCAAAATTCAGTTTGAAGCATATCTAATGGAAAAACAATACGGCAACGTGCAAGAAGCAGCAGAGTGTTTCAGTTCATTAATGTTATCACGGCAAAATCTATCGGATCTTTTGCCCGAAATATCGGCTATTGCCAACGCTCTTAAGTCAAATGAAACAAGCTTTTTGAGTCAAATGTTTGATAACATAGTTCCTGACATA
This sequence comes from Hyposmocoma kahamanoa, assembly GCF_003589595.1. Classification (NCBI taxonomy): domain Eukaryota; kingdom Metazoa; phylum Arthropoda; class Insecta; order Lepidoptera; family Cosmopterigidae; genus Hyposmocoma; species Hyposmocoma kahamanoa. The sequence continues at coordinate 13,044,705 of NW_020653337.1, forward strand.
CAATTAACTATTCTGAAGACTAGTGTTGAAAACAGTGATGACACTATGGAATATTGTCGCCTTCTTGTTTTACTTTTAAAGAAGTTCCCTCAACTCGGTGTAGATAGCCTGGTAAAGACTCTAATTAAAGCAGAAAAGTTTTTCTACGACAATAGATATGCCCGTTTATTGGTAGTTGAAACTTTACCGCTACTAAGCTCTTTAGAATCTCCTAGGTTGCTTCAACGTCTATTAGTCGAAGCAATTGACTTTTACAATTCATATGTTTATGATGAAACTGAACATGATATACCAGATCCTTGGCAAAGACTTTATGGAGTTTTAGACTTGTTGGGCAGGCAACTGGGATGGGATTCATTTTTGGTTAATTACAATAATAGTTTGAATAAAGAAGCATACTTCCAAAAGTTACTAGCATTGAGGGGTTGTGAAGATTGTCGCCAATTATTATATTGTGGTACTACCTTTTTCTTGAGATGTCTATATGAGCAGAGATCATTAAAAGGAAACCACATTCTAATCGAAGCATTGTCAGACCCAGAGCAGCCACCTTCAAAAAGGAAGAAAGGTGATATAGAAGTGACAGGCGTATCGGCGCACCAATTCCAGGCAGCAGCAAATTGCTGGGAGCTATTACATACTAATGAAGTGACATCCAGGGAGTTCATGAAATTATCTAACCAATTACAAGTCAAACCTTGGTCTGAAGGTTTTGCAGATGAGTTAGCATTGTATCGTGGGAGATATGATGATGCAATGCCTCATCCTACAATGACCAACCTTGCAGCAAACATTGTAAGAGTGTCAATAAACTATTTTCGAAAAAATTACACAGCATGTGTGGAAAATATCCTGGCAGCATTGCCACAATTACCAACTGTTGAAGGAGTGCTGGAAAGCGAGCTCATAGTAGGAGGAAAACATAGACACTTACACTTCCTTCCAATGACAAAAGTTGCTATCATGCATTACTTTTGCACATTACTCATCAGGATATTGTTGAATACTGGAAATAATTCTGACTTGACATATGGTCATATATTAGTGTTAATTCAATTGGGCTGGCCACAAGAGGAGGCTGTATTTATACAAATATTGGACTACATTAAACAGAAAAATGTTTTTCATTATCATCTGTTTACAGCTTACATCATACACATTGATATATTGGAAGAACTTAGCTTTTTATGGAATGAACAAGGTAATAATGTTGCCTTAGACATTTTGCCCAATTCTCAACAACACTTGGGACAACGAAGGATTGGTACTAGAGGAGCTGACAAAGGAGTCAAGGAAGACTTCAGACAAGCAATGAAAGCTCAAGTATCCAGGAGTAATGAATCTATATTGAATTTAATTATCCAATTCATAAACTCAGAAAGGTCTTATTTTCTAATGATAAGATAAATAAAATGAATGTTAATAATCTTAATAGAATATAAAGTTTATTTTAAATGTTATCTGAATTAAACTCATCCCTGTAACAGTAAAGTTGTTTAAAATAAAATTAAGAACTGCCTTCGTATGAGCCCACAGCTAGCAAGAGATTGCGTCGGGTAAAGTGTAGGCTTTTTACAGGCGAATTTTTAGTAGCAAATGAACGCAATAAGAATTTGTCATCCTTTTGTGCAGTGCTGGAATTTCCATTTTCTTCATTAGTAGCTTCATCAGTTATTGCTGTGAAGTCCCATAGTTTAATTGTGCAGTCCAGAGAGCCTGAAAAAAGCAATATTATTTGGTACCTTCTGTTACTTTTTTGCATAAGTTTATCATTTGAACTTACCTGAAGACAGAATAGTACCATCTCTGCTGAATGCCAGAGCATGGATGGAGGCAGTATGTGCAGGAGGCAAAGCAGCGGCAGGGGAGCCTGTTGCTATATCCCATATCATAAGCTCTCCGCAAGCGCCAGCTGAGGCTAGCCAACGTCCACACACTGAGAATGCAACAGTGAACACAGATTGCTGAAAAGCAATTTTAAATTTTGGTTATTCAAAAAACAATTATAACCACTATTCTATAATATTCTGTAACTAGCTCCTATCTATATAGGAGCTAGTTACAGGTTTTTACCAATGTACAACAATCATAATAATTACATGGTTAGGTTTGAAGTGAGAATGAAATTAATGTGGTGTTTCACAAAAAAAATTGTTAAGACTAAGATGCTGAAACTAGGTTAGGTAGTTATATCCATATAATTATCCACTACCACTTGCCAGTGAAGCAGAGAATAAAAAAGTAACGAGAAAGGCCACTCCGCCCCTTCCTAGCTTTAGATACCACACCAAGCCCCTCATATTGACGGTCACATTGACGTTTTGATGTTTAAACTTGAGTTTAAACATATTTATTTATTATTTTATTGTGCAATGGTTGTGAATTGTGACATCTACGGCTGTTTATTCACCTAAATGGGATAAACAGAGTTTATTTCGTTTAAAAACCTGTTTAACAAACTTTAAAAAAGGAGGAGGTTCTCAATTCAACTATTATTTTTATACGTATGTTACGCGATTACCTACTACGGCATTTGTGAAGCGATTTTGATGATTCTTTTTTTGCTGGAAAGAGGGTACCTCAGTACCTAGGTTTTAGTTAATAGAAAAGTTATAATTATTATAAACCACCGTCAGAAAGATACATGTTACTCACCCAGAAACCCTTTACCTATATAGTTATTATCTAAGATATCGAATTTTCAATACACCTAATGCGATTTCTTAACAGATTTTTTAGAGATAAGACATTTGAAATAAAATATTTTAGTGTAGGTAATTAATGGTAGTGTTACTCACTTCAATATTAAGTCTAAAGTTAAGTCAACTCAAAGAATCATTTATTACAAAGGTAAAATAAATTTACACTTGAAAACCTCGTTTCAGCTACTGCTCGTTTACTAAGCTGACTTACGAAGAAGAACGAGCATAAAACTCTAGGGATTGCTCTTTTCAAAAGAACTTAAATGCTATGGAATACACTTTGAATCTGAGTGTGGAATCTAAACCCATGTCGTCTTTCCATACATCTTTTAACTAACACGTAGTCTTTAATTTTGTACTATGACTTTTTAAGTACGTGAGGCGCACTATAAGTTTCCGGAATGAATAAGAAAAAAATACTATAAATGGTCAGTAATTAATTTACATACTCTTCGACAGCCTCTTCAGGTGATGAAAATCGTTGACCGCGTAACTGGTTCTTAATTTTTGGAAATAAATAAGTCACAAGGTGTCAGGTCTGGACTGTACGCGGGATGGTTCATAAGGTCAACCAAAGTCAATCAAAGGTTGTCTGTATGGCCGTGTGAGAACTGGCATTATTGTGGTGCAAGATGATACGGCGTTTACGGTTATTTTTACGGAATTTTTCAATAACTTCCGGCAAACAAATGGTCGTGTACCAATTACTATTCACGGTACAACAATTCTCCAAAGCAGCCTTTCCCAAAGTGGGCGATAACGCCCCTTGTGGGCGCTGCAGGCCTAAAGGGAGGCGGTAAGAGACCCAGAAAAAAAAAATGGGGGCGTTGTGTAGAGGCTTAGGGGGAGATTTGTAATTTCATCTAGGAAGACTCTTAGGGCAGTTAGATATATTGAAATCAGAGTTAGTTGAATTAAATTAAAAATTTATTGTAGTCTTAAACGAAAGACTGTGATAAGGGATCTGGGTGTCATCCATGATTCGAAGCCGATTTTTGATGCTTATATTGATGATATTGTCTCCAGGGCTACTAAGGCTCTTGGATTCATAATGCGTAACTCAGTTTGTTTTTCAAACCCAAAAACTCTACGGATACTATATTGTACATATGTTCGTAGTAAGTTAGAATATGCCTCCCAAGTTTGGAATCCGATGTACCAGGTCTATATTGACAGAGTAGAACGAGTTCAAAATAAATTTATTAAATTCTTGTGTTATAAAATGGGTGAGTCTTATAATTCATTGGGTTACTTGCGTCTCTGTAAAGATCAGCGTCTATTACCATTATATGATCGCAGAAAAATCTGTGATATAATGTATCTTTTAAATATTATAAACGGCAAGGTTGATTGTATTGACTTATTGGGTGAACTCTCATTTAATGTTCCAACACGTTCCATGAGACACTACCACCCTCTTGTAGTTCCCATAGCGAGGACAAACTATAGACAGAATAGTTTTATATGTAGAGCTAGTAGGAGTTTAAATGGTGTGCTAAGTGACTATGACCTGGATGTAGATATATTTAATTGTAACATCGATGCACTAAAACGTAAAATAACAGATATATTAATTAATTTAATTGAATAACATGTGGTTGTTGACGCACGTATGGGATTGCTGTATTTATTAGTCCAATGCTCGTGTTTAACTAACTTGTAGCTATAAGTGAAAACCTGTAATTGGCTTTATGTTTTTATTGCTGTTTCTTACTAAATATATACAGCTGTTGGTTTTCCATGAATAAATAAATAAATAAATAAAAAGTTCACCTGCCATGAATGAATATGATCTTAATGTGAACAAAAGGCGTGGAGCTTTCTCCAGATGTTACGATTACAATAGTGGCCCAGTAGGACTATCACCAATGTGTAATAAGGACATAAATGCACAGGAATTCGACTCCTTAGTGTCAAATTACAATACTTGTAATAATGAAATTGAGTATCGAGACATCGTTCAACCGCAATTCATAAATGGTGCATCGATAGCGGCATTATCTAGTTTACGAAATAGCAAAATTGTTGAGTTCGTTGAGAATATAACTGCTGTGAGGATAAGCGACGAGAGCCCGCGCGCTAGCGCAGCGATGACTCACTCCACCGACTCCGCGGAACAGTTGACCGTTGTGTCTAGCGCTGCGTCAGCGCCTTTACAATCCGCTGCCGCAATTCAAATTCCAAAACAAAAATCGCTAGCTGAAATTGCGCGAGGAGAATGGAAACAGCAAAAACAGGACGATGTATGGACATTAGTACAAAGGAAAAAACTAAGGAATCGTTTTGTAGGTCAGAGAGGAAACACTATCCTAGAAGCCGAGGAAAAGTTTAAGGCCTCCGACATTAAAACACCCATTTACATCTATAATGTTGCGAAGGAGGTATCAACAAATGATATCTTGAATTATGTAAAAATAAATCTTATTTGAGTGTAAATAAGGAACAAATGAATATGAAAATAGCTAAAAATTACAACGCGTTTAAAATATTTAATTAAACCAAAACATAAAATTGAATTATTTTTAAAGAGCGATTTTTGGCCAGAGGAAGTTGCCTACCGGCGTTTCTTTCAGTTCATACAAAAGAAGGCTCGCAAGGTTGTTAGTGTAGACTTAAAGGACACACAAAATTAGTAATACGACGGCATTTATATCTTTTAATTGTAAGAACGTGAAGAGATCGGTTGCATGTATACGAGGGTTGTGTCGAGCGGCTGATGTGATCGCGCTGCGCAGGTCTCCTACCTGGTCGTTGCCTCACGACTTGTCGTATTTAGAAAACATAGATGACAGCTTTGCCGCAACTGGTACTTCTGCGGTCGACACTTCGGTTGGCGTGCTGCGAGGAATGCCACACGACGGAGTGGCTCTGCTATGGAGAAAGAGCCTTTTCCAAACAGTGTCGGTAATTAAGTGCAACAATGTTCGCCTCGCCGGTATAAAGGTACAGTCTAATAATAACCGTTACTCTTTAATATTTACGGTATACATGCCGACTGACTCTAATGATAATTTAATTGAATTTATTGAATGCCTAAGTGAAATAAGTGCAATTATTGCGACTCACAATGTCGAATCAGTGTTTATTTTGGGTGATTACAACGCGCATCCGGGTGAACTATTTGCTTCTGAACTATTTAATTTCTGTAACGAACAGTCATGGTGTTGTGTTGACTACGATTTATTACCCCATGACACGTTCACTTTTGTGAGCGAGGCGCACGGGTGCCGCAGGTGGCTCGATCACTGTGTTGTGACCAGCGCAGCACGACAAACAATACACAGCGCGTCAGTGCTATATAACACCTATTGGTCCGATCACTACCCCCTTCGTATAGTATGTAATTTAAACCTTATAAGACCCTTAATTGTTGCACCAACACCTTGTAATAATGGAATAATATCGGGTGAACGTGATTCTGTTCAAATTGAAAAATATCACCAAATATGTAATACTAAATTATGCGAGATTAATCTTCCTTCTGAATTCGGTAATTGTTGCGATAAAAAGTGTGTTGATAGCACTCATTTGTTATTGCTGAAAGACATGTATAAAAATATTGTAGATATATATTAACGGAGGCATCAGAGAGTAGTTATAATGTGAGGGTCGGCAGATGTGGCGGGTACATAGCGGGGTGGAATAAACACGTCCGGGACGCTCACGGGAGGGCTAGGATTTGCTTTCAAACCTGGGTATTATTCGGTAAACCTTCCTCAGGTCCTGTTTATGATAATATGTCTAAATCTAGTCAAGTTTTTAAAACAAAGCTAAAATGGTATCAAAACAATAAAGAACAAATTAAAATGGATATACTCGTCATTGCGGAACATCATTCGAATAAATCCTTTACAAAATTTTGGAAAACAACCAATAAACTAAACCACAAGTCTAGTCTCCCCGTGAGTGTAGCGGGTTTGCATGATCCTATAGCAATAGCCAATCTATTTCAAGGCCACTTTAGGGTCGCGTCTCCGTTAAATTCCGCAACCCAGGTGGTTAGTGCTGAGGAGAGTTCGCACGTGCATAGCGTCTCATTCTCTCCACATGAGGTGGCTTCAGTCATTAAGAAAATGGTAAGAGGTAAATCGCCATCACGGTCATGACGGCCTCAGCATTGAGCACCTGCAACATGCTGGATTTCACTTGCCTCGGGTACTTGCTATGTTTTTTACTCTATGCCTCAGTCACAGTTATTTGCCTGACCACCTCATGCAAACATTAGTGGTGCCGATTGTAAAAGACAACACCGGTGATTCATTGGATCCGTCTAATTATAGGCCAATTTTTCTGGCTACCATAATTGCTAAAGTTCTGGATAGTCTGCTTGACGACTACCTGGGTAAGCATCTGAGTCTTAATGATGCGCAATTTGGTTTCAGACCAGGGCTGTCGACTGAAAGTGCGATAATGTGTCTCAAGCAGACTGTACAGTATTACACTGCGAGAAAGACACCGGTTTACGCATGCTACTTGGACCTCTCAAAGGCCTTTGACCTAGTGTCATATAATGTTATTGGGCAAATTATATAATGAGACCAGTTTGCCACGTGAAATAATCTCCTTGTTTAGGTATTGGTATAATAACCAAAGCAACTGTATCAGATGGGGAAGTGCTACTTCGGACAGTTATAGATTGGAATGTGGGATGAGGCGGGGGGCTCACCTTGCCCAAACTTTTCAACCTATATATTAATAGACTCATTGATGAGCTGAGCAGCACTAATGTCGGATGTCATATTGACGGAGTTTGTGTTAATAACATCAGTTACGCGGACGACATGGTACTGCTCAGCCCTTCGATTAGAGGACTTATGTCTATGTTGCAAGTTTGTGAGTCATACGCTGTGACCCACGGACTCAAGTACAATGTTACGAAGAGCCAGCTGATGATCTTTAAGGCAAGTACTAAGTGTTACTCTATTGTACCTAATGTAACACTTAATGGCGCTCGTTTGAATATGGTTAAGAGGTTTAAGTACTTGGGTCACTGGGTCACGGATGACCTTTGTGACAACGTCGACATCGAGAGGGAGCGCAGGTCGTTGGCTGTTCGAGCCAATATGTTGGCCCGCAGATTTGCACGATGTACAAAACAAGTAAAGATAACGCTTTTTAAAGCCTACTGCCAATCTTTTTACACGTGCAGTCTGTGAGTCGACTATACGCGGGGGACATACAACGGCCTGCGAGTGCAATACAACAACGCGTTCCGGGTGTTGCTGGGGTTGTCGCGCTTCTGTAGCGCCTCGGGTATGTTCGCGGAGGCGCACACGGACGGGTTTGCAGCCATCATACGCAAGAGGTGCGCCTCGATGCTGCACCGCCTGCGTGACAGCCCCAACCGCATCCTAAGCGCGTTGTCCGCACGCTGGGATTCGCCGATACTCGCGCATTGGATGCGACTACATGCAGTCGTATAGAAAATAAATGTTGTTTTGTTTTTGTGTCGCTGTACAATTAACTAACCCTTAGACCTAAGCATTTTGTAATTTACTAACAAATTATGAACCAGTTCCGAAATAATTGATGATTATTATTATTATACAGGGTGTCCCAAAAATAACACGCCAGAGCGACACTGTGGGTAAGTGATATATACATACCTACCAGAAAAAAATATGTTGACCCTAGTAAAAGTCTTTTAGTTTTCGAGATATAGGCCCTTTTTTATTTTTTTGCAAAAACTCTACTCTTTGTTGGGTTTTATGCTATTATTGCCATAGTTAGCTCCAGATGGTTATTTTTATTTTTCGAGTATTCTGAATAGTTTTTCCAGGTACAGCAACTAATATTTTACTGAGAAATATCATAAACTATGAAAAAAGTGATTAATTTGGTATACCTCGTACCCTTGTAAAAAGTTAAACATTAACTTTGAATAGCTAGTGTGAAAAAAATTTGTATGAAACTGAATTTATAAACGATCTTAAAAACTACTCCACTTAATGCAGAATCAAGAATTGTACAATACTATTGAAATTTTTCACAAGAACTTAGTCATTTAATTTTTTTTCGACATCAACACCCTACTAGCCGAATTGGTTTCTAAACAATACAATCTAAAAACACAATTTTGTGTTAAATTATTGAGCTTTATGACTAACTACTCTGTCGCTAGGCCCCAGGTAGTAAAAAATGAGCGAGAGGTATGACCCTTACTTGTTATCTCTCTCTTACGTCGGGATCGGTCGCCAGGTGGGATCGGGTCGGGTTGGGCCCGTAGTACCCGTTAGTTTTACTTACCTTTTACCTTACCTTTGTGTTTTGTGCTACGTACGCGTTTTTCGTTTTATCGCTGCTTCCGTTTCTACACTTTCGACGACTTGGCATCACTTTGGACTTTGATTTGATAACGATCGGAAAAGTTTTTTTTAGTAATCATATCAACAACTTGGCATTACTTTGGACCCTGATTTGCTTACTATTTGGACCGTGTTGTTTGTGTGTGATCGACGGCTGCGCCTCCGGATACTGCCTTTATACAGTTAAAATGGCAGATCAACAGAATATCGTTGGAGCAAACCCCGAATTCACTCGTAGTGATTACGCCGACATGTACCTAATTTACGGCGAAACTAGACGTGTTTCTGCTCACGGCATCGTATCGTTAAATGCAAGATTATCAGCAAGATTGTATGCGGTAAGATTTCCTAACCGTAGGCCACCGACCCATGAGACCATAATAAGAGTTGATGCTGCATACAGAGAGGGTAGGAACCCTGGCCATCGTGGTGGAGGCAGACCTCGTACCGTCGCAGACGAAATAGTTCTGCAGGAAGTGTCAAGAGATCCGTCCACTTCAGTTCGCCTGATAGAAAAACGGACTGGCATTTCAAAGTCTATACCACCGATATCTATAGTCTATAGGCACCGATACCACCCATACCATATTCAGAGAGTTCAAACTTTACTGCCGAGCGATTACGCTAAACGCGTACAGTTTTGTCAACAAATGCTTCAAAAAGACAGTGAAGACCCCCACTTTTTTAATACGATTTTGTGGAGTGATGAATCAGCATGTCGCAGAGATGGCTATGTAAACCTCCACAATATCCATAGCTGGCAGTTAGAGAACCCACACGAGAGAAGAGAAGATCGGTCCCAACACCAGTTTAAAATTAATTTATGGGCGGAATTTTCAATGGGGAAATATTTGGTCCAGTTGAACTGCCTCCGACTCTAAATGGCGAAAATTATTTAGAGTTTTTACAAAACCATTTGCCAAACCTTCTCGAAGATGTGCCAATAGCATTACTAAGAAAAATGTGGTTTCAAAATGATGGGTGTCCAGCCCACTACGCTCGCGACGTCCGAACGCACCTCGACCAGACGTTCCCACGAAGATGGATTGGCCGATTGGGACCAATTTTTTGGCCACCGAGATCACCTGATCTGAACCCCCTCGACTTCTTCTATTGGGGGTGCTTAAAAGATAAAGTTTACTCCAAAGCTATCACTACAGAAACCGAACTACGACGACGAGTCTATGAAGCAGCTCGAGAAATTTCTGAAATGAGTTTGAGGCGTCTGAGAAGCTCATTCGTCAAAAGATGTCGCATGTGCATTAGAGTCAGAGGGAGGCAGTTTGAACACTTGCTATAATATGTAATAAAAATTAAATTATTTAAATTTTATTTTCCATTAAGTAAAAACGGCGACACACAAAGGCACTCTACCACGATATTAGTAGCTAAATCCGCATGCTTTTGGGAAGTTTGATTTGTCACAGTTTGTTTGTACCAGTTCAGAGAGAAAAAGAAAAGCCTAGTAACTATCTCACTCCTTTATTACGAATACAACGTGGGAAAAAGATTGATGCGCCGTTACCTAGCGCTTAGCAATTAATTAATTTAAAAATTTCAATTTAATTTTGTTTATGTTGTGTTATGACGAAAAATAAATTATATGACTATGTTCTTGTGAAAAATCTCAATAATATTGTACCATTCCTGATTCTGCATTAAGTGGAGCAATTTTTAAGATCATTTGCAAATTAAGTTTCATACGTTTTTTTTCACACTAGCTATTCAAAGTTAACGTTTAACTTTTTACAAGGGTACGAGGTACACCAAATTAATAACTTTTTTCACATTTTATGACATTTATCAGATAAAATATTAGTTGCAGTACCTGGAAAAACTATTCAGGTTACCTGAAAAATAAAAACAACTACCATCTGGAGCTAACCCTGGCAATAGTAGCAAAAAACTCAACAAAAAGTAGTCATTCCAAAAAAATAAAAAAGTGCAAATATCTCGAAAAGTAAAAGACTTTTACTAAGGTCAAATTATTTTTTTCTGGTAGGTATATAGCTCACCTACCCACGGTGTCGCTCTGGCGTGTTATTTTTGGGACACCCTGTATTAGGGTCGTATTCCAGAACTGTACTCAACGCTCAAGTCAGAATTTGAGCAGACTTGAGTATGATTTCAAGCACTGGAAATACGACCCTAATGGCAAGGACTTGAGTATGATTTTCAGTGCTCACTGCAATACTCAAGTCCTGACTTGAGCATTGAGTAGAGTTCTGGAATACGACCCTTAGACACCGACTGAGCTCTCGACTCTCAACTACAACTTCTGAACATCAACTAAAATTAATTAAAAGGTTGCTCAAACTAACTCGGTTCGATATTTCTCTACGTGTAGTTCATATGTCTGTCCTGTTTTATTGAATAAATAAAATAAAAATCATGTAAATCGGTCGCTCCGTTTCGAAATGAATGTAGACACAAACAAACAAATAAAAAGGCAACAGACACAGTTTCGCATTTTAAGTTATTAGTATTCCTAGATAGGTAATTTTCGTCTCGGCTAATAATCGGCTGGTTCATACACATAGAACACTTGTTCTTACTTGTTGAGTACGATTGAGCGTCGAATGAGATAAACGAGTTTATGCATGTTTTGTCTTATTCCTGTCGGTGCGTGCTGCTTATCCAATCCTATATAAACAATGTAATATTTATTTTATTTTCATTTGCGGTTTCGCGCGTAATAGATAAGCAGTACTTAAGTTCAACACTTACTTACGTATTTCTCAAAACAAAACAATGTCGGAAGTAAAACAGAAGAGACGGTAATACTGTGCGGAATATATTAAATTCAGATTCATTGAAAATCCCACAAACCCATCGTCGCCTTTGTGCCTTCTGTCTAAAAACATTTTCGAATGAAGCAATGAAGCCTTCAAGACTGCAAGATCATTTGAATAAAATGCATCCAGATAAGAAAGATAAGAATGTAGCATATTTTCAAGACTTAGGGTCGTATTCTAGAACTCTACTCAATGCTCAAGTCAGGATTTGAGTATGGTTTAAAGCACTCGAAATCATACTCAGATCCTGACTTGAGCATTGAGTAGAGTTCTGGTATACGACCCTTAGAGAGGAAGCATAATACTCAGCCAATGTAGCAAAATTCTTTTCGGCGGCTGCTAAGCAAGATGACGACGGACTTTGAGTTTCGTACAATATCTCTTTGTTAATTGCTCAAAAAGGCAAACTACACAACATCGGAGAAGAGTTAATTTTGCCAGCAATAAAGGAAGTAAGAACTACTGTGCTTCATAAACGGGCCGCAGATATTCTTTAATAAAGAAATTTCAGACATTTCTTTCAGTAATAATTCTGTGCAAAGACGAATTGATGAAATGGCTGAAAACATTAAAGAATCATTGTGCAATCATCTGAGGACTAGTCAATTGTCAATTCAGCTCGATGAGTCCACTTACCAACTAATGAAGCATTGTAGCTGTCTTACGTGAGGTTCATTACAAATGAGAAAATATGTGAAGAACTATTGTTTGCTAGAAATTTAGAGACCGATACAAAAGGCCAAACCATATTCAAAACATTGGAAAAGTTTTGTGATGAGAAAGAGATTCCATTGAAAAATATTATGTCAGTTGCTACGGATGGCGCTCCGGCTATGACAGGGTGCCATAAAGGCTTCATAGCATAGCCATAGCGTACTTAAAAATAAAATTCCAGATGGCCTTACTGTACATTGCGTTATTCATAGACAACATTTGGTTGCTAGAACTTTAAGTAAACCCTATTTCAATCACTGCAATATGTCATCAAAGCAGTCAATAGAATCCGTAACAGCTCTTTGAATGATAGATTATTTCATCAGCTTTGTGTTACTAATGACGAAGATTTCAACCGTTTGTTGTTTCATACTGAAGTAATTGTCTGACTCGATTTTACAACTTGTTTGACTCCGTGATAGAGTTCTTGGAAACTAAAGGTACAGAATTGCCCAATAAGCTCATTACATCAAAGAATGATATAGCTTACATGACAGACCTGTATAAATTGTTCAACGACATGAATCTCCAACTGCAAGGCGATGAACTAAATTTAATTTAAACAAATAATGTCGTTGCTCCTTTCGCAGCCAAACTGCTTCTACACAAAAATAATATGGGCAGACGTGAGTTTCACAATTTTCCGAAGTTATCAGTATCCTGCAGTAACGAAGACTTATTTGTCTACTACCAACATTTGGAAAGCCTCCACATTGACTTCACCGAACGATACCAGGACATTTTGAATTTGGAAATACCAAACTTGGTGTTGGATCCGTTTTCAAATGTCAACACAGCAATATCACCTCAGCTGGAAGAAGAACTTATAGAATTAACAACGAACGAGGAAATAAAATTAAATTCAAAAATGTCTACCAAGAATTTTGGCTACAAAAACCGATCCTGCAATTGTGCCCTGGATTGTGGTCAATCGTTCAACGATTCTTAATAGCATTCCCATCGTCATATTTGTGTGTACGTGGTTTTAGTGCTGTGACAACGCTGTTTACTTAAACAGAAATCGTTTGCATTTTACCGAACGTGGTAACTTGCGGCAATACTTGAGTAAATTGGAACCTGATATCAACAAACTTATGAAACAGTATCAAATTCATCCTTCACATTAGTTTTTTATATTAGAATTGATTATGTTTGTTTTATTTTGAATAAAAGTTACTCTGGCTGATACTGTAAAGTTGCGTTTCAATAATCATTCTCATTAGCAGGTGTAGCTCGTAAGGGTTAACTTGAGACCTGAGCGCCTTTGCGTACTACCTGCTGCGCTCAGGTCTCAAGTTAATTCTTGCGGGTTATAGTAAAAATCTCGTTTAGAATGAATGTATAATTTCCGCTAATATAGCACACAATAATTGATTTAATTTGAAGTTTTTAAGTAGGTGAAAAAATGGGGGCGCTAAAAAATAATTAATTCTCAAAGTGGGCAGTAGACAAAATAAGTTTGGGAACCCCTGCTCCAAAGCAACAGTAGCCACGTGTCCAGTTTTATTAAAAAAGAAGCAATCATCCGCTTAGAGGCACTTTGCACGCGCGCCACTTTGGTTGATTTCGGTTCATCTAGAAAGACCCATACGCTTGTTTGCTGCTTTGTTTTGGGATTGTAACTATAAATCCATGTTTCGTCACCTCTTACTATGTCTCACACCAAATTTGACGCCCCTTCGTTGAATCTGGTAAGCATGGCATTGCACCAAGGGACGAAATCCGTTTTTTGAGTTTCAGTCAAATTGTGTGGGATTCACCGAGTGCACAGCTTTTTTACACCCAAATGTTTGTGTAGTATTGATTGTATTTGACTCATGCCTGTGCCTAAAGATGCCCGAATGTCATCGTATGTCACTGTCTGTTTTGATCGTACGGCGCAAAGCATCGATGTTTTTGTTGTTCACAGCAGTGGACGGGCGACCATCACGAAATTCGTCACTGAGATTCACACAACCGCGTTTGAATTCTGCAAACCAGCTAGAGCTGTTAAATTACGCTTAAAGTCGTAGAAAATCATACTACGAAAATTTTCACGATTTAAATCCATGGTTATGTAGACAACCAATTTTTCAAATGACGCCACAATGTAAAATCAAGTGACAGTCAGATGAAACAAACTATATTCTACAGCCAAAGAGTTCCATTTTCAAATGTTGTAATTTAAAAAAAAATATTGTTTATGTAAGTGGCCAGTTCTGGAAACTTGTAGTGCGCCCTATGTAGAATGCTTTTAACGTAAGTTTGTTGCAAAAACGTGCACAGTTCCCCCATAAAAGAATCGTTTACCTTAGTTAAACGAAATCGTGGTACAGGCAAGAGCACGGCAAGCTTGATACTTTGTACTTTGGACCGTTCTTATCGTAAGCGGCATAGAGTGGGATTGAATTCTTAAGTGTCAAGCTTGACGTGCTCTTGATCCTGTACCATGAGATTGGACTCAGTTCTAAGGTTAATTTTATGGATACCTCTTTTTGTAATGAAATTATGTATATTTTTACGGGCATATAATATATTTGAGTAAATGTACTGCGATGCCACAGTCATGATACTTGTTTCCCTGAACCCGAGAACCTAAACGGTACACAGAACGAATCGCTCGGTTTTGTAACACTAATATAGTTTGTGTGTCTGCTGCTTTACCCTACATGAGAATCCCGTAGGACATTATATTATGGAAGTAACTAAAGTAAACTAGTCTAGCAGTACTAACATCGGTAAGCTCACGAATTCTGCGGACTGCGTCTGCAGCGGAGCTTAATCCGCTGGTCAGGGAAAATATATGCGGAAACCATTGAAGTTTACTATCTAAGGTCACTCCCGAGAGTCTGCTTTATTAACAAGATCCAACTTTTCTCCGTTTATTTCTATGCTTGGACTAGTCAATTTTACGTAGGATAATTCAAATTCACTTTGTCATCTTGGCATTAAACTATAAATTGTTAGAATTAAACCAATAAACTACGTTAGAGAGATAGCGTGGTCATATGGTCATAGTTAACGCCATGTCTGTCTGTTTTAAAAATCAAGGATGTGTCGTCAGCTAACAATACTATTTCGCAAAGGTCCTTAACACAGAATGGCAGATCATTAATATAAACGAGAAATAATATATGCCCTTGAGAAATTTCATGTTTTAGATACTTATTTATTTATTTAACCAGTGATGGATAACCCTACCACTTCGAGCACACACTTGCTCGTGTGCAAACAGCGCCTTGCTATACGTAGTAGTAATAGCACACCCCGGACACTCCATACAACAGTCGAAAATTATTTACTTATTACTACTACATACAGCAAGGCGCTATCTGCACACGCGCAAATGTGTGCGTGAAGTGGCAAGGTTACCCATCAGTTTCTCGCACTATTACGTTACGTGATCAGAGCGACAACATAGCGAAAATTCTATCGCGAATCTGTTATCTATGATTCTATTAATAGAATCCTAATAATGATACATGTCTAATAAGTATTTACATCGATACATTATTATATTTCTCATTAATCCATTAATTAGAGTAATATTGAAGATTTATTCCAAAAATATATTAAAAGTACTTAAAATGTTATATTTCGGACCTGTACTTTTAAGTAAGGTAACCAAGGTATTTGAAATTGCTTGGCAAGTTTAGTTAATAATTAAATATATTCACTACCTACGTAATATTTATCAAATTAGCGAAGTCATGGCCTCTCATTCTATTCATATATTAAATTTGTATTTTTTATACATACAAGCAAACAATAACTGAATGAGTCTCAGACATAAGTTTTTTTACTTACTTCGTTTCATCTTTCGGAAAATGATGATAAACAGCCGTACACACAGCACAATTCACGACCATTATAAATAACAACGTAAAATGATGTTTTATATTAACGTACAAGTTTAGTAATGAATAAATGAAAAATATATTCAAATATCAAAGCCGTCTTCGCGTGAAAACGGCTCGCCGGCAGCCTTGTTGTCGTTCAAAAATTTAACCGTCAATGTGCGGGGCGGGGTGCGGTATCTAAAACTAGGGAGGGGCGGAGAGTGTCCGTTCCCTTATTCTTTATTCTCTGGTAATAGGTAAAATAAGTTGCGTTGTATGGAGTGTTCGGGGTGTGGTTGAAGTGTGAATTGCTTGTAAGAATAAAGTTATAGAAGGACAAGAAATGTTTAACTATAATTGTAATTATTGTACAAAAATAATAGTTTTATTAAACGTGTTGATTGTTCCACAGATTAAATATATGTATATTGACATACCTTATGGCCAGTCATGATTCGGACTTTGGTGCCTGTTAGACAATCCCAAACACGAACTGTTCTATCACTTGAGCCAGTTGCAATGTAGTTGGAATTCGGATGAAACTGGACACACTATAAAATAGTATTAAGTATTTGAGTAAATAGTATATGATAAAGTTATTCCGGGAGTATTAATCCAAAACCTTGGTGGATTAGTATCACAAAGTAATAGTTACATTCACATCTGACTGATGTCCAGCAAAGACCCGCAATGGTTGATGGTGGTCTGTAGCCCAGAGGCGAACTGTCCGGTCATGGCCACTTGAAACAAAGTAATGGCCATGTGTTGACCATCGGACATCCCAAACTGGCCATATATGTCCTCTGTATACTACCAAACACGTCCAACATTGAAGGGACCAGAGTCTTACTGAAAAACATTTAGAATAATGAGTAAAAGGTAAATAATATTGTGTAGTGGTTATGTACCTAGATATATAATATTTCCCATCAATAATAGAGTGACGAAGTTACAAAAGAAACATAGTAGATTAAAAAAATAAACTACGTACAAAATAAAACTTAACGCATATACCTATATACATTTTTTCATATAACTTAGAATTTAGTCATATTACGCTGGTCCCACATATTTAATTTTTTTAAATCTATTCTGTCAGTGTCCTAAGAATTTAGTTTTCAAATTTCGTACTTCGTTATTAAAGTTGGTTGCAAAATGTAATATAATAAGACAAAAGTGCACATTATTACACAACAATATTCTGATACCTGTAGAATCTTCAGAGCAAGACAGTAGCATGGTTTTGAAGGGATCAAATCCTACTTTGTAAACGGGTCCCCCATGTCCAAAAAGTGTACGACACGTGTCTCTATCTTTTTCTTCCATCATCCTGACGAGAACATCTCCTAAAGGAAAAAAAAAATTGCTTAGTCTTAAAGTTAAGGAATATCGAACAGCCTCTCATGAAGGTGAAGAAGTAACGTTATTTATTAAAGACCACAAGTATTGACATACTTCTCACAATTGAATCACACCTTACTACAAAATCTGTCTCCATGATTCCTGGGTATGCTGTGTACTTCAATCAATCAAACAATCAATGTATTTATTTGTCAGAACAAGGTACCTAATTACGTTCTTTTTTTAAGTAAATACAGCTTATTCTACCATAGTTTGCATATAATATAGTATATGTCATTCAACTACTTACTATAATTACAATCAATCAATCATACAAATTCAACTACTATTTATTACAATAAATTAATGCAATTGTGAAATATTGCAAATAAAGTAATATTACAAAAGATATAAAAGTAAATTCATTAATAATATGTCAATAATTAGCGTCAAATAATTCTGTCAAGGATTCAAAAGTACTATTACTTATGAAAGCTTACAGTTCGGTCATTTCAACTTTGTATATTAAACGATAACTTCAAAATAACGGGCTATTTATCTATATTTACAATAAAGTTTGTTAAAAGAGAACGTTAACTAATTAATGCACAATACAAATATAATTAAACTTTGATATAAATCAAGAAAATCCCTTTATTCCCAGTCATCACCACTGGCTTTATTGAGGAAAAATGAGGAAAAAAAATCCCATATGTTACCTGTAGGGCTAGCACGACAGGGCGCTACTGATACAGCTATTCTCGCATAGAGATCTCACGCTTTATGTCGCTTTCGCGCAAGTCGCGCCCTGTCCTGCTAGCCCTACAGGTGGTGACAAACGGGTTAAAAAGAATCTCAGTTGTTGCCAGTGGTGACAAATGGAAATTAAAAAATCAAATTCTTCAAGTTTTTTTAATAAAAAGTTTTTTTATTTCCTTTCGATGGTGGCAATAAATAAACGCATTAGGGATTTTTTTTAAAACCAGTGGTTTTTTTTAATAATAACGCTCACACTCAACATAGCCCCGCACTAGGGAAACTCTGTGTCGCGGGTGCCATGGACACACACATAGACAACCACAAATTACACCCAAACTCACGAGAGAAATAAATGTAGGCCATACAAATACTTCTCCCGGCCCGGGAATCGAACCTGGGACCTCTGCATGGCAGTCCGGTATGGTAACCGTTCGGCCACGGAGGCAGTTAAAGTTGCACTAATGGTAGTGCAATCACTGGTTTTTTTAAATTTCTAGGATTCAATATTTACTTTTATTACTGACAACAACCATAATAACCATTAAAAAAATCAGATCCCAATCTCTCAAGATATGGGAATTCTAAAGTTTTTTCTGATAATTGTGATTTTATGGTTGTATTGACAATACTTTTTTATTAATTAGGATTTCTCATTCATAACATAAGTTTCAAGAACCCAGTAAATACAATGTGGTGATTTGCACTCTCGCCATATTTACAGAGGTCATTCTATATCCGAAACTGAACCAAAATCTTTGATTTAATTGCGGCGAACAAATTTGATCCAAAGGTCATTGACTTGCACGGCACTTGCAAACATTTTGAACAATGACCTTAATGCGCAGAAAGAAACGTATTTTAGATCTATTCGGTGGCGGGGTGCGGGTAACGACGGCGAGGGAGTGTCGTATCGAGCGCGCGATTGGTAGATCAGTCGACCTTGCTTCCCGTACTGCGTCTAGGTCACGCTGACATCCCGCATACATTCTATTCTAGACTGTTACGAAATGCCACGTAGTTTGGTATGTAAACAAGAGTTAGTAGTGCAAAAAAGAATGGTATGTAAACAAGAGTTAGTAGTGCAAAAAAGAACCGCTACCAGGTTCACCAGAACCTTCATGGTAATCCATCAAGTACAAGTGCGTCTTTATTCTTATGGCATGATGTGAAACGTTTAGTTCACGCGGAGGATACGAGTGTCGAATTTTCTGCTTTCAAAGTTGTGGAGTCTAATGTTGAAACGAAACTCAGGTACGAATCTCCGTACCGGGGCCAGCCACCAGCTGTGGAGCTAGGTACTTCTAGCAATACTTTCATGTAACCTAAAGTTGATGAGTACTAAATCTAAGTTACAAAGAACTTTTTTCAGTCAACTTTTATAAATAATGTAAATAAATAGTAAATTATAACAATACTAGTACGTAATCACAACTTTCAAAAAAATACTACGTATCGCTCGGTAAAGCGGGTAGCGTGGTCACTGCCCTTGCGTGGTACATACGACTAGAGACAATTTTGCAAAACTTTACTAGATACAATTAGCCAGAATATTGCACAGAATAATTTTTTAAATATTTTTAGATGATTTAGGATTCTTTCCATTATTAATTTCTTATGTATGGCGAGAATGTCAATTAACACACTGTATATTTCAAAATAATTTATTCTTTTTTTATTTGCTCTTTGCCATACCCGCAAATGTTGGTTTTCTAAAACAACAAAAAGTCAAGAGTGATTAAAGTAATTATATTTCGTCAACGTATAATAATTAATAAGCTTAATGCATTGAAAATGCACCATATTTAGCTTCGACTGAAAATGACTTGAACACAAGAGTAATGGCCTTTATCGTAAATATTAATTATTTTTTATAAATATTATTATGTCGAGTTTTGTACAAATTCACTTAAAGAAATAATAAAGATTTGGGCAGATACATACATGCAAATATCACTACAAATGTGAAAATAAGCGCGTACTATAAGAAATGTACCGATATTCCACCTAAACGTAAACTCAAATATCCGTAATTCCGAAAACCGATTGATAATACAACCGTTATGCTTTCGAGCAATTTTGGTGCTTTTCACAAATACAAAGTTAGCTTTTGTTTTGTAATCTTCCTAAAAAAATACATTTGACATTATGAAAATTCGAGCTAATGTTATTTCGGACAAATGTATTTTCTGACTTCTGATAGGTAATCCCAAGCCGTAAAACGAGTACAACAATATTTTGTTAGTTATTGCTAACGTTTGATAAAAAATTAAAATCAAAGCGACTCTATAGTTTCTTTGTTCTAAATATTTCAATCGCTTGTGGTTCGAACAATTGAAAATGACCAAGAAGTTTAAGCTTCTTGAAGTTGACGTAATGGGTCTCTTTCCATCTTTTGCACATGCAATGTGTAGAAAAAGGACAGTTAGCTATTTGATTATTTTGTGTGCTTTTGTAATTTATATTTACGACTCATTTATGTATAAATTAAATACTACCAAACCTGTACAAAATAACACTTTTAAATGAGAACTATGATAACACAATATATGTTTCTGAGTGTTCGATCTTTGTATTAATAATTATAACAAACTAGTGGAGTAATTTCACAAAAAATAATTGAATATCAATTCAATAAAAATTTAATTAATACAATATATTTGTTTAGTGAAAATATGATACAAAATCCTGTTTTTACAATTTACTGCAGTAATTTTTACAAGTTATTATTATATGGTACTGCATGATTGACAACAGTCGAACAAACGAAGACTGTTGCGCGACTGACACTCTGTATGCGATTTTGACGCCCTATAGGTGCGGACACTTTTTAGCGCGAACCCGATGTCCATTTATATAATAGGTCAATGGCTTAATGCTTAAATTTTATGTATGTACTATTTCGTAACGACCTTTTCATTACGTACAATTATTTTGAGAAATAGTCACATACGAATTAGTCATTTGAGTTTTATTTAAATATGATTGTATTTCCAGAGTTCGACAGGCCTTTATTATGATTTGAAAAATCGAATTAATTTCTTCGTAATTGTGATACTTGATGACGGTAAAAAATTCTTTCAACAAATATTTCGCCATTGTTCTTTTAGTTCTGTGGCAACGTAAAAACACACACTTCCATAAGCAATGTAAATATGTTTGATGATTTTGGAAATAAAATTTGCGTACCTGCTTCTCTATCAATATCTTGCAATTTTTCTGCTGATTTCATCCCACGTAACTTCACAGGTGTAAGAGTCCAAACCTAAAATAATCCAATTAATTTTATTGAATACAAATTTATACACTATATACATAGATGCTATATTAATTATATTATAATGGTAATACGAACACTTTGGTGCACCAAGGCTCCTGCAAGAACTGTTGGATAACCCCAGGATGCTGTTATGTCTAGAGGAGCTAAGGTTGAAATATTAGGACTTGCAACGCATACAAAATAGACAGCAGTGGAAAGCAGCCAGCTCCTTCAATACCAATTAATTATACGGGCTTTTCCATGATGTTGTTTATTCAGTAAGTAGCTCCGCTGCCCCATAGCAAAACCTACTAAGTGCTTTAGGCAAAATTATACAAAAGAGACCAAAAATGCAAATCAATATTGCCCTTGAACAATTTTCCTTTTTAATGTAAAATAAATTAATAGTATTAAGTAGGATACCAATCAACTAATATTTAACATTTTTTGCAACATCAATATGTTACAAAAAATGTTACAACTCATACATATATTATACATATATTTTGTATCCCTTACTAAGTTTGAGTCTTTATGTACAGACAACGCCACATCTGACTACACATTTTTGTTCGAATATCGCCTCCAGTGCAACGGAACAAGATATGTCAATGTGTAGATTGGTGTGCCGACGTGTGTACGTAGTAAAGTTACCGTAGCAGCCAGAATCAAAACACAGTACGTGCATTTGTTAGGTATTTGGTTTAGTTATTGTACAAGAAAATTTGGAATAAAATTTGATTTTGATTTACTAATGAAATTAATAAAACGACTAAGATTTTCAGTATCAGTAAAGTTTATTATCCACTAATAATAATAATAATAATAACGCACACACTCAACATAGCCCCGCACGAGGGAAACCCTGTGTCGCGGGTGCCATGGACACACACATAAACAACCACAAATTACACCCAAACTCACGAGAGAAATAAATGTAGGTCATACAAATATTTCGCCCGGCCCGGGAATCGAACCTGGGACCTCTGCGTGGCAGTCCGGCATGGTAACCGTTCGGCCACGGAGGCAGTTAACAGGATACTGATATACAGGATGGAAAAGTCACCAGGAGGTACCTTAAATCCATAGTTGTCTATGCCTTAAATGCGTTAAAAAATAGTTATATTTACTAAAAGGAAACATACTTTTTTTTTTTTAATATGAATAACTGCATTTACAGATTTTCTATAAAGCTTGCCTCGAAACAACTAAAAATGCAAAATATAAACTCTCACTATTTTATTGTACTAATAGATAGGAGGTGGAGGATAGGATGTTAATGATAAAATGTCTCCAATAAACATTAGGTCTTACAATCAAGGATTAACATGAACTCTAATTTTGATATCGTCTCTAACGTGAAGCCATGTAGGAATCACTTACAAATTATAATTTTCTAATATTTTGTTTTATTATTACAAAAATTAACTAAGTGCTCGAAGTGCGACTCATTTTCCTTCATACACAGATTGCTTTTTTGAGATTCACTTTGCAAAGTGTCGTGTTGAATGGTAATCACATTTTGTACCTTAAGCCTTAACTCTTCTAGTCTCATGAGAATTTTTGGAAATCAATTGTTTTACAAGGCACCATAAAAAATGATCAGATGCTTAAGGTCTGGAGATATTACTCGAAAGTCGATATTACACTATTTGTACTAAGTGATATACAAATAGTGAATACCTAAGTGAGGGCACCGCCTGTACCTACCCAGATATTGAAGTTGTCATTAAGGTAATCAGTGGATATATTGCTATTATGAGCCGGAATACAGGCCTGATGAAATATGTTATTGTGATCCTTCTCCAGTAGGTTTAATTAAAAAATTATAATGTGTTTTTACCAGGTAGGGTTAAATTAGAGTTACGTATTAAACATTTTTCATGGATTTTTTAATTGTACGACACAATGTTTATTAGAGAGATTTTATACTTATCATTGATGCTATAGATTAGTCAATAAAATAGTGAGTATTTGGAATTTTTGGTTAGCTCCATTTCCCCATCATGCCCCAATGATTTTTTCCACCCTGTACATATTAATTGTTTCGTAAAACAGCTTGAGGTCCCCCGTCGATTTGCCAATTCAAATACCTAGTAAGGCGCTTTAAATACTTTAAAACCTGGCAAGTCTCAAATATTTGCTAAGTTTTGAATTGCTCAAAATTACTTACTAAATTAGATGTGCCTTACTAGGTTCTAAGTATTGTAAATTTCTGGTAAATTGTAGGATTTTGAAGTGGCTGTCACTGTTATTATTATAGGAATAGTGGAACACTAAATAAATTATTTTCAAAAAATTTGTCCCTTAATAGGTTTTGCTCTGGGGCAGCTGAGCTGCTGATTGAGTGTTTATACCTTTATTGTGGAATTGTTGAATCCAACTGCCAAAAGGGTGGAATCGTCACAAATGTCGGCGGAAATTGCTGTGTTTCCACTATTCAACAGTGTGTAGAAACAAATTGATGGTAAACTTTCAGGCCCCAATGCTACACGTTTTGAAGCCTCTCTTATTGCTTTGCCTTTCTCTAATTTGTCAGTTTCTTTCCTAAAAAATTTTTTTTACATACTTAAAAAAAGTGGTGCAAACAATTAGATCAAATAATTATTAATAGTTCAAATACATACAATTCTGGTAAAGGTATTCTATCGTTAGGTGGAGCATTTGGGTCTGATTTCGGTTTTTTCATGAATATATTGTCCTTCTTGGCCTTTTTCTTTTTTGGCTTATCAGGCGTCTCTTCTGGTTCTTCCTCATCTTCCACTGGTGCTGGAAGAACTTGTATATCAGGTTCTTTTAACAGTCCATAATAAACCTTGGTGCGATTTTCTGAAATATTGGAAACAGTCTATTGGTGTATTAAGAATAAGGAACCTACATGAAATGATAGGTACTACTAATGTTTAAGTTTCTATTTAAATTTTAGAATTTCTATTTAAATTTTATATTTAAGAAAGGCAGGCCTAGGCCGACCCGGGTACAGGCCTCGTTTATTATATTAATGAATGAATAATAAAGTGACCATTCTTAGTGGCTTCTCCTAGGATTCCACCAGCTGTGGCCCTCACTTGAGCTTGAGTTCTTCCAGGTCCATCATGTACTTCAATCTGAATGTGATTGTTTATAATGTTAATGATGACAGTGGAACTCTTCTGTTCTTGTAAGTACCGTTTCAGTTGCGAAGATGCATCTCTTGATAGTTGAACCACAAATTTATTGGAACTGGAAATACAATTATATATTTTTTATTTATTTATTTAATTCAGGCATTGTGACCAATATAATATATACATTTTTAGTGAGAGACAGAATGGCAGATGTACCTTAACGGATTCTGACAAATGTGGTATGAAAAAAATTTACGTACCTACATTGTATTATTTAGTACCACTGTTTAAAAATTTGTACCTCCATCAGAACGAAGTTATAGCAATATCAAAGGTACACCCGCCGTATTGACAGTCAATATGGCGGGTGTACCTCAGATTACCAGTTTTCATTGACTCATTTAAAACTACAAAAACTTATTATTCCAAAAATTTGTAACTTAATAGTACTCTAAAGTAAAAGAAACTCTAGCTCGATCTGCTGGTTAGTTTAGCTGAAATATAAAGCTAAAATTGTGCCATTTCAGAGTGTCGTGTGCATCTTAACGTATCCTAACAAATTTGGTATTTGTGGGGAATTTCCCAAACTGCGGAGATTTTTCGGGGATTGGAATAACGCTATTTTAGTACTAGTAGGACGAACATGTCGTGCGCTGGTAAGCTACATGCCTGTCCATAGCAGTTGCAGTGCCACTCAAGAGCTTTAAATCGCAAAGATCTGAGGGGCACTGCCACTGCGCCCGTCACCTCGAGAAATAAGTTGACAAGCTCTATATGCCTGTAATTTCACCAGCACTCTTACACTGATGGGCGTACGAAGTTCCGTACTGGGAAGGCACATGCCACAACCAGAGGACATTAAATCTGTCAGAGCCAGGAAAGTCCTTCAGTGCTTCAATGCTGTCGGTAAGGTGGCAGTACCTAGATGAACTCTTTCACAATGAGTTCTAGTGCTACTGAAATAGTCTGCACACTTAACCGATGACTCAGTGCAAACAGTGAGCCGATTGCGTTAGCTTCTTCAGGACACCGACGAATGCCCGGCGGTGTCCATTAGCGACGACGAGTGTGTGTTGGGGATGGGAGACATCCGATTGAGCAAGGACGAGGACGTGGCGCTGCTGTCTGGTGAAGGCGGTATCCCCCTCGCTCAAATAAACTGCAAGTCGTCCAGAACGACCTCCACCACAGCCAGGACGCAACGGCTCGGCTCCGGAAGTGGTTGGAGGTAAACAACACAGCCGTGGCGTTGATCCAGGAACCGTGGATCAGTGCCCGCGGCCAAATAAATGGACTCTCACATCTGAGAGGTAAGCTATTATCCACCACTAGCTCAGATAAACCACGAACATGCATTTACTACTCTAATAGTTTACATATACAGCCACTAACAGAAATCTGTTCCAGAGACCTGTGTGCCGTCAAACTTTTAGCTGACACGGCCACGGGCCTGCCTGAAGTGGTGCTCGCCTCGGTCTATATGGCGGAGGCTGATGTACCACCACCGCAAGAAATGGAACGGCTAATCAAATACTGCGAGCAGAATGGCCAGCACAACGTCGTGGTCACTGACTCCAATGCTCACCATCCGTTGTGGGGCATGAAACTCGAAAATAACAGAGGTAAGAACCTAACAGAATACTTATTCACAACTAACCTTCAAATCCTTAATAAAGGTACAGTACCACTATTCGTAAATAAAAGATGCAAGACGATTATAGACCTAACCCTAGCGTCAGAAGGAGCTGTAAATCTTGTCCAAGACTGGCACGTGTCCGAAGAAGCATCTTTCTTGGACCACAGATGGATAAGATTCAGCTTAGAAACAGCCATCAAAGAACCACAACCGAAACGGAATTCCCGAAAAACCGGTCGTAAACTATACACTTACAAACTACACCAGAGCCTGGTGGAACCGGTACTACCGGGAAAATGCTGGACATAGCACATATAGAAACACAGGTTAAAGAACTAACATCAAACATATTGAACAGCTATAACACTGCATGCCCACTGAGTGACTCAGTCCCGCGACAAGGCCAACACTAGTGGGGGCCTAAGTTTTAGAGGCTACGGAGAAGGGTAAGGAGACGCTTCAATAGAGCAATGAACACATGCGCGGATGAGGACTGCGAAAACTACAAGACGGCCAAATACAAACCAAAAAAGCGCATACGGTTCAGAAGCACCGCGTCATGGCGAGGCTACTGCGGGAACATTACGTGTTGTGCACAAGCGAACAGAATAAGGAAAATCCTAGGCAACTCAAATTCAACTGAGCTAGGTTCAATACGCAAAATAGAGAACACATACACAACTTCCCCTGCGGAAACGGAGAGTACACTACTGGAAACACATTTCCTAGGATGTAGGTTCGTACAAGACGACAGGTGCAAAGAAATGAACTACAACACATCGCTCCATAACTGGCGATACGCTGAACAAGTAGTAACATACGAAAAA
Organism: Hyposmocoma kahamanoa; assembly: GCF_003589595.1. Taxonomy (NCBI): domain Eukaryota; kingdom Metazoa; phylum Arthropoda; class Insecta; order Lepidoptera; family Cosmopterigidae; genus Hyposmocoma; species Hyposmocoma kahamanoa. Next base: position 13,071,965 of record NW_020653337.1, read on the forward strand.
ACAAAATGGGCATTAAATACCTTTGAACTGTACAAAGCTCCAGGCCAAGATGGAGTATTCCCCGCACTCCTACAATGGTGCGGGGACACACTGGTCCAGCACCTGGTCGATATCTTTCGGGCCTGTCTAGCATTCAGTTATGTGCTCCACAGCTGGCGAGAAAAGTCATATTTATACCGAAACCAGGAAAAAACGACTACACTGACGCGAAGTCCTTCAGACCAATGAGCCTCACATCGTTCTTCTTGAAAACATTAAAAAGGCTATGTGAGAGTAGACCTCCTGAAAAGGGTCGGAGACTGACGCTGTAGGACCAGAACCCATAGTGTCCCTCCCCTACCAATGGTCCAGAACAACTATACACAAAGGTACAAAATCTTCACATAGTAATACATGGACTACAATTACGGTTCGTAGACAGGCGAGCGAAGCACTCCCAACGCTCAATACCAGTTTATCTACACCAGCTAACTACACCAGAGCCTGGGGGAACCGGTAGCACCGGGAAGACTGCTGGACACAGCACAGATAGAAACACAGGTTACAGAACTGACATCAAACATATTGAGCAGCTATAACTCCGCATGCCCACTGAGTGAATCTGCCCCGAGGCAAGGCCAACACTGGTGGGGGCCTGAGCTTGAGAGGCTACGCAGAAGGGTAAGGAGACGCTTCAATAGAGCAATGAACACATGCGCGGATGAGGACTGGGAAAACTACAAGACGGCCAAATCCAAGCTAAAAAAGCGCATACGATTCAGGAGCACCGCGTCATGGCGAGGCTACTGCGGGAACATCACGTCTTGTGCACAAGCGAACAGAATAAGGAAAATCCTAGGCAAGTCAAATTCAACTGAGCTAGGTTCAATACGCAAAATAGACAACACATACACAACTTCCCCTGCGGATACGGAGAGAACCCTACTGGAAGCACATTTCCCAGGATGTAGGTTCGTCCAAGACGAAAGGTGCGAATAAATGAACTACAATACATCGATCCATAACTGGCGATACGCTGAACAAGTAGTAACATACGAAAAGACAAAATGGGCAGTAAACACCTTTGAACGGTACAAAGCTCCTGGCCAAGATGGAGTGTTCCCCGCACTCCTACAATGGGGCGGGGACACACTGGTCCAGCACCTGGTCAACATCTTTCAGGCATGTCTAGCGTTCAGCTATGTGCCCTATAGCTGGCGAGAGGTAAAAGTCATATTTATACCGAAACCGGGTAAAAACGACTACACTGACGCGAAGTCCTTCAGACCAATCAGCCTCACATCGTTCTTCTTGAAAACATTAGAAAGGTTATGTGACAGAGAACTGAGGGATGGAGCGCTTAAGAACATACCACTACACGGTAACCAACATGCATACAGTCAAGGTAAATCCACTGAATCGGCCCTACATGCCGTTGTGGGCAAGATAGAAGTGGCCCTCAAAGACAAAGCAATCTGCCTAGGCACCTTTATCGACATTGAAGGAGCCTTCGATAAAACCAACTTCTCCAGCATACAATCAGCACTGAGGAGGCACGAAGTGGATGAAGTGCTCATCAGCTGGATTAGCAACATGCTAAAATTAAGAACTATAAAAACAACAGCAAATAAGACCCCATGGGCCATAGTAGCGAAGGGATGCCCTCAAGGAGGGGTACTGTCGCCTCTGCTGTGGAACATAGTCGTAAATGACCTCATCATTAAACTGAACAAAGAACATTTCTATACAGTAGGATATGCTGATGACATAGCTATACTGGTAACAGGAAATTATGCCAATGTACTCTGCAACATTACACAAGCTGCACTCTGGATTGTGGAAAGATGGTGCAGGGCATATGAACTGTCGGTAAACCCAACAAAGACGGAACTAGTAATGTTTACAAACAAAAGACTACTGGGTAACTACCTACTACCCAAACTCTTCAGTACAGAACTACAGATATCAACCGAAGTCAAGTACTTGGGAGTAATACTGGACAACAAGTTGAATTGGAACAAGCATCTGGACAACAAAATTAAAAAAGCCACTATCACCTTCTGGCAGTGCCATAGAATGGTAGGTAAACAATGGGGACTCTCACCCAAAATAACACTATGGCTCTACACAGCGGTGATAAGACCCATGATCAGTTACGGCGCGATAGTATGGTGGCCACGAACCAAACTGACGACCGCAACCGACAAGCTGGACAAATTCCAAAGTCTGGCTTGCATGGCAACGACCGGCTGCATGAGGACAACTCCGACTGCGGCCCTCGAAGCGATGCTGGACCTGCGACCCCTCCCAATGTTCATCAGACAGGAAGCGGCGTCAACAGCATTGCGTCTAAACAGAACCGGCCTTTGGAAGCACATGAGGACCCCACATACAGAAATCCTCTATAAGACAGTCAAGGAGGAACCGCTACTGGAGGCGGCTGTGGATAGGATCCCAAAACAGTACATCTTTGACAAAAAATACAAGATACAATTGTTTGAAGATCCAAATGAAGGACTGAACTCCAGAGAGGTCCGCGTCTTCACCGATGGATCTAAAACAAATTCAGGAACAGGTACTGGGGTATTCTCAGAAGACCTCAATATCAGGATATCAACACCGCTTGGTGACCACAACACAGTATTCCAGGCTGAATGCATAGGCATCAAGTTGGCGGCAGAAGCAATCATAGCGAGAAGAGTAAAGAACCACTCCATTCGAATACTCTCTGAGAGTATGTCAGTACTTCAAGCACTGAACAGCTATGACATAAACTCAGGGCTCATTTATGAATGCCATCAAGCACTCATGGAGGTATGTATACAAAACCACTTAACTCTACAGTGGATTACCTTTAATCCACACACACACAGCACAGCAGAACACAGCGGCTCACGTGGCAATGACGCAGCAGATGAACTAGCCAGAAAAGGGTCGGAGACGGACGCAGTAGGACCTGAACCCATAGTGTCCCTCCCCTACCAATGGTCCAGAACAACTATACACAAAGGTACAAAAACTTCACATAATAATACATGGACCACCCTTACGGTTTGTAGACAGGCGAGGGAAGCACTCCCAACGCTCAATGGCAGTCTATCACGAATATTAATTAAACTCAACAGGCAAGAGCTTCGCACTCTAACTGCCGCCCTAACAGGTCATGGTCCATACAATAAACACCTTTTCAATTTAGGTATCACAGACAGCCCTCTATGCAGAGCGTGCATGGAGGGGGAGGAAACGGCTGCGCACATCCTACTACAGTGCTCCGGCGTGGCCAACTACAGGGCAAAGTACCTTGGAGTGCCAAGGTCGCTCCCCGAAGTCTTCAGCAAACCGAGGAGGCTGCTGAGATTCCTGGAGGAGCTTGGATGGCACGAGTAGGACCCTGCACCCACCACACGCAAAATAGGCGCCTTGACGTCGAGTTGCGGACACTAGCCCGTTACACCAAGTACCAAGTACCAAGTTGCCTGTAGCTTTACAAAATTACAAACGCAATTCGTTTATATGGCGTGCGAGCAAAAACTTTAACACAAACTTTCTGCCACTTACGATTTTGACTTATTTAACACTAGCTGTGCATGTGTTAAGAAACATTTAACTAATTCATTTTTATGAATACAGTGAGTTGGCGGGTTTGAGTGATGATACATTATTTGTAAAGTGTGAAGAGTATGTGTGTGTGTGTTATGTTATATTTGTTAATGTTAATGTTATATTGGCTTACTGTTATCAATGCATCAAATATTATTGTATTTTTATCAGTAGGGAACTGTTTTGCTTCAAATTATTGAATTAAGTCTCTATTTTATTGTAATATAAGCTGTTTGTGCCCTCCAAAATATAAATAAATAAATAAATTAGATGCATGAGTAATCAATTTAGAATTAGTAAAATAAAAGCATTAATGAGTACTTTCAACAATCAGGTAAAATATCTTAATTCTTTTATATGTTCTTGTTTTCATACCTGTATATCTCAGCTAGTTCATTACCCTTTATCTGATCCTTGTTTTTCACAATGGCCAGACGTTTCAAATCATCTTGATAATAGTCTTCTTGTTCTGAACTAAATTTCTCAAGAAAATTACTAGCATGTTCATTGTGATCATACAGTATGAGACTCAGGTACATGTGCACAAATACTGGATACAACAGTGTGGATAGCTCATGCTGTAACAAAAAATATAATGTTATGTACACACCCAATTGTATGTCAGTGCATAGTGTTATTATATGTGAAAAGTATTTTTTTTTATAATATTTGGTGACGGGACAAGCAGGTTGTGCACCTAATGGTACACTACACACCTGTCCATAACAATTGCAGTGCTACTCAGAGTGCTTTAAGTCGCAAAGCTCTGAAGGGCACTGCCACTGCACCCGTTGCCCTGAGACATAAGTTGACAAGTCTCATGTGCATGTAATTTACCCTTCAAAACCAGAACACAGTAATCCTGACATTAATGCTTGGCGGCAAAAATTGGTAAGGTGGCAGTACTTCCCTGGACGAACTCTTTCACAAGGAGGTCTACTGGTACTTAAACTTACTTACTTTGATAATGATGATTTATTTATTTTGATATAAGGTCCATTAATAAGTAGGCAATTACGGCTTTAATAGCCCAAAAATCTGTAATTGCTGTTCCATCTGTGTGGCACACAATGTGTTTTGAAATTTGAAGTGACAGAAAATTTGCCTTCAAATGTTGTATAAAGAATAGTATATTTTTTTATTTCACATGTGCAGTGCTTTGTGTATACAAACCCAATATTTTTGTCCCAGGCCAGTATATCCCTGGCTATACACAGTTATGGCTTGCCTCTTTAGGCTGGCGAATCTCAGTGTATACATAGTTTCAAACATTTTGTACAAGCATTTGAAAGCCATGGCCCTCACAAATTATTCAGTGGTTTTGAGATATAAATGTTACAATAATAGTTTTGAAGTTATGGTTCCATAAAGAAAAAACATATATATATCATTTAAATTAATTTTTTTAGGTGACTCAACTAATCTATTGAATGAGATCAAATTTAGGATAATAAAGTTATAATTACATACATTACTACATTTACTTAAAAGTATGAAAAATACTAATGCCAGATATAACTGCAAAAAAATAAACGGGAAGGGGGGGAATAATATTAATTTCGCACACTAAATGAAATGAATGAAACAAAAAGCTTTTAATTTTATGGATGTCATGATTATGTAGCTTATAAAAATGGTAAATGAAATAAGGCCGACTGTATATATTTAAGTTTCAATAAAACAAAATAGAAGTCTACTACTTTTTGGGGTTGTATTAAAATGAGTTAGTTAGATAGTGACCACGAAAGTTATAAACATTACATATATATAATGGATGTCACATAGACAGAAACTTTAATATGAAACTATGCAGAAAAATCATTTCGTATTAATGTAATATAATAGTAATTTTTGATTTCGTCAATGTGCAAATTTGGTGTTAAAGATTTTCTTACCTTATACATGTCTAAAGAGTTCTCAACAAACTTTTTGAGGCTATCATAAGCGATTTCGTAAGTGTAGGGATCGCTTTCTGTATGGTGCGAGGTGAGGATACTGGCCAGTTCCACCTCGGGAAGGTCAATATTATCGATTTCCACATCGCCTAAACTTGCTTCTTTTTTAAGAATCTCCTCAGTACCCTGAAATTATGTAAATGGTACATACGTCTGTCAAGAGGATACCTCAACGCAACAAAATAGGTGATTATATGTGTTTACTATTAATTAATAACCTTTAAATTATATTTCCGGAGTAACTGTAATACGGCTAATAGAGGAGTTGGTTTATCCGCCATTGTTTCTATAGATATATATTATCTTTAGAAACAATGTGTAAAAAAGAAATCCACATAAAAATGTTACAGAAAAATGTCAAATCAATTGTGCTATATAACCGTATTTCGTAATCACAATTCACAAGACGCCGCCTATATCTTTCTAATTTGTGAACTTCAACCACTTCAATTTCAACTTTTGTATCTATGGCTCCGTCGTTTAGAGTTGACATAGGGAGTAGCGTTACAATTCTATCGCCGTGACTGTCGTTCCGGTTCCAAAAAAATCACAGTGATAAATCATTGTGATTTTGTCACGCCTATAACTTACATCGCGATATACGGTTTTAGCCAGCGGCTTCTTTCTAATACTTGTAGCCGTTTTTTTATAGAATGATTTAAGTTTTACTCCCGTTGTAATAAGTTTCAATTCCATTCAAAAAGTTGATTCAAAAAGTCGAAAATGAGTATTAGACTACGCTCGCTGCACATCACTATTGTCAAAAGTTCCCTCTATAGAAGACTCGTGCCTAGCAGTGATATGGAAGCACTTCGTGTGTTCATAAATTTTGAGACCTAATAAAAGTTAGGTACATAACACTTTAAAGAATTAAGTTACCTATATGATTAAAATTTTCAGATAATCATAGGTACTTGGACACTGTTTAGTGTCTACTACTACCTATTCTTAATTTACTTGTTCTATTCCTAATACAAGTTCTCCAGTGGGATTCGGTTCGCTTCTTTGACGAGAGCTCGCCTTAGAGAATCTAAGTTTGAGTGGGACTTTTGGCAAGTCCTGAGCTCCAATTCAGTTCATAAATAATAGTCAAGTGAATTTAATATCGGAATTGGAGGGTGGCCATTCTTCCGCCGCGATAAAGCCCGGAAAATTTTTTCTTAACCAAGCTTCAGTCGTTTTTACCTCATGGGCCGGTGTTGAGTCTTACTGGAAAATCCACTCTTTGTTGTGAAATAAAGTATTAGACAGGGTTTCACCACAGTACAATGTCACTCTTTTTTTATAATATCTAGTCACGGGACGAACAAGTCATGCGCCTGATGGTAAGCTACACGCCTGTCTATAATAGTTGCAGTGTCAATCAGAACTTTAAATCGCAAAGATCTGAGGGGCACTGCAACTGTGCCCATCACTCTGAGACATAAGTTGACAAGTCTCATGTGCTTGTAATTTCAGTAATTTAAACTGCCTCCGTGGCCGAACGGTTACCATACCGGCCTTTTTTTTTTTTTTTTTTTGTCACGCAGAAGTCCCAGGTTGGATTCCCGGGCCGGGAGAAATATTTGTATGGCCTACATTTATTTCTCTCGTGAGTTTGGGTGTAATTTGTGGTTGTCTATGTGTGTGTCCATGGCACCCGCGACACGGGGTCTCCCTAGTTGAGGCTATGTTGCTATGGGGCTATGTTGAGTGTGAGCGTTATTCATTTCAGCATCGAACATCGTTCGCGTCGTAATTTATGAAGGCGATCATTTAGGAATGGAACTTTGTTACGACTGTAGGCCTTTACCTTGACATCGTATTCATTTCAGTATTCTGTTGACTGAAATATGTGAAATGTTGCGAAAATGACATGCTCGAGCGTGTATAAAACTTTTGCATCCGTTTTATTATGGTTTCAGGAAACATGATTGGACACTTGGTTTACCCATCAGACTTCGCCGGAAATCTTCTGTATCTTATTCATTCCTCACACATCACCTTATCTTAAGGAGCGATTTGAATTCTCCCATCAATCCATCCCCGACTACTGTGCTTATTTTCAACTCTCCAACTTAAGATGCCCTTGCATACCTCCTAGTACTACCACAGGTCCTTTACTGTTCAGGCTATTCGTTTGTGGAACGCTTTACTTTTGTCTATTCAACAAGCGAAATCATTTATATTTTAAAAAATATGGCAAAAGAACAGTACCTAACTTTAGGTGTAGGAGTATATAGTAGTTTATGATATTTCTTTATATAATTATCGATTTATAATTACTTCCATTCAAAGGTTGGCAGAAATCGCATAAAGCAATAAGACCGCCCAGTACCATCGCTTAAGTTTTTCTCAAAACCTATGAATACACGAGGAATATGGGTTGACGATGATTATTTATTACCTTTTATAAATGTTGGAAGTTTTATATTTTGCTTGTGTTGTTAAAAAAATGAAAGTTTACTTTTGTAGAAAGTATAATGAAATCTCTTGTAATAATCGCCCACATGGTATAAAATATTCGTGGAAGAATTTCCACTTCCCAGAACGTCAGTTTGTGTGGCATATGCAGAACCCGCTTGGGTAAATAAATACCACTGCAGTAGTATTCCGTATTGATGAATAGAGAGAGTTAGTGCGATCAAATGTACAGGAAACTTAATACGTCTCAATGCTGACAATGCATTTGTAACATGAAACATATATGGACAGAAGTAGTTACTATAAAGGTACTTTCCATCAGATGGACAGGTGGACTGTCTGTTTTCTAATAGGTTTGTGTACCATAGTAATAATAGGTACTGAATGCGTGAATGTGGTGCGTACAAAGGCGCTTCTCCTTTTATTTAAAATTGAAATACATTGTGTAAGTAAAATTTACGTAAACAAAAGACAGTCCAAATTGTAGATATATAAAACGTAGCACTATATAGTATTTTATTTTTATTGCTGCCTGTGTAAATGAAAAGCCGTAAAATCTTAACGTTCATTGTCAACAGATCTAAGCTTCTTGGAACATGTACGCTAGGGTAGGGTGTAGTAGGCTGATTTCCGCCACTCAAGTATTCGTAGTACCTTGCGTGTGTGGAATATATGTAGGTAGTGCAACCTGTAGGTCTTTAAGTTCTGTGCTATTGCTTCTTATTTTCAAATTTTGTAAATTGTTTCTTATCTAGTTTACTTACCCAACATAGACATTATATTAGTAACATGTCTATTGCAACTTTGTTGAAATATTCGGAGATGTCGCACATTATTTAAAATAAAACAAACTCTAAAGGTATTACAAGGTATATTTTTGCGCTTCGGGACAGTATTACAAAATGTAGGATATCTACTTAAGCACTAATAGCAAGTACTTATTAATAAACTTTAGATAATACGGCATACATTGAGTAATTTGTAGTAAAAGAGCGTGACACAAGTCATCAGATAGGTTCTTCAATATGAACGTTCTTGTAATGCTGGTATGAATCCAGATCTCGCACAAACGTCCGGTTGTAAAAATAGGTAGGTAGTTCCCTCAATAGGTTTATCTGTTTTTTTTATTCCGTAGCCGATTTATGCGTACCTACGTACATATGTATATAGTTCGTGGCAAAAACTCTGTAACGTGAGATTATTACTTAATGACGGCTGTAGATTTTAATAGCATTTATATAGATCTCACAATAACAAGTACTTTACTCACAAAAAAAGTGTACCACACCAAGTAAGATGTTAATTTGCTATATTTTTCAGTTGGTAGCATGAAGCTTCCTCGCCACAATGTTCTATGGAGGTAAACAGTTCATAAACATAATATATATGACATGCGCATATTACAACAAATATACACATATACACATATACAAATATACACACCTACCTATTTTGTTATTTAAATTATTGACTGTACTATTATCTTTTCGTATTATTTGTGTTTCTCGTCACCTAATGTATATAAAGAAGTCTATGCACACATAACATGATCAAAGTTAATCATGAAATGTATACCATCAACAATGTAATAAGAGATATGTGTCGCAGTTGATCCATCTCTGTACGGAGAAAGATATCAAAACAAACTTAGCCATCTACTCTAAGACGACAACGCAACATTTAAATTCTTTCTATCTCAGAAATAATAAACACATCTTAAGATTTGTGATTAACCTTATTCGTAACACTAAGGCAAGCAATAATTTTATGTACGCTTTATTATTTATTATTCCAGGATACTGAAACGATGTCAGTCTTAAGATCCGTCTATTATTACTATTAATTACTGATGTAACAATAAATATATATTTACATACTACGCGTAATATAGCGTTAGGAGGTCTAAGTATTACAATACTCATTTTAAAAAGATTTAATAATTAGGTCAGTACATATATTTCTAACACTTCTAAAATCTATGGTTCACTCTATGTTTGGTCGTCAATAAGTAAAGCTAGATAACAACGTGGTTAGATGAATTTTAGTCGCAAGGAATTTCTTGAAAAGGTAAAAAAGGTTTCTTTGAATATCATATTAATCTTGATGTCATAAATAATAGTGAGTCCGATGTTTTGAAAGCATTGGAAAAGGGTCTAATCTGGGATGTAAGTAGGACTTCAGAGCGTTTCGTCCCTTGAAAGTCGATGATGCCTATTCTATCAGATAGTACAACAAAAACTGAAAAGTTTATTTTTGCTAAACTTATTTTGTAAAAAGTCCTGGATAAAAAGTTTTTGTTTATATTGTAACATAGTTCTGAGAAATTGTCATAGTATTTTACAAATATTCCTGTATAAGTATTATGTGTTTTTTCACTACTCTACTCTCCTTTGAAATATCACCTCAAAATAATTTGAATTTCGATTAATTTAAACGTGAACAATTTGTTCAGTTGTTCCCGAGAAATATTGACAGGTCGTAATAGAAGTCCATTAATACTTTTGGGAGATGAACATATTTACGACACTGAATACTCGTAACTACCTGAGACTCTACTAACACTCAAAATTTTTTTTACTTTTGGCTCAGGTTATTCAGCGCCATGAACGCTATCAATTCGCAAAGTATATAAACCCTTTTGTAACTCTCTGCACTCTTCTATATTCGTGTTATATATGGAACAGTGTCATAGACGGTGTTTCTAATGGAGTATACAGCGACCAACCTCTTTTAAATATTTTATTATTTATTTACATTTTTCGTGGTGACTATTTTAATCTCTTTGCGAAACGCTCAAAGAATCATAGGGTTCTATGTGGCAAAGGTTAATAAAAAACTGTTAGAACGCTGCAACGTTCATACATACAAGCCTGCAAAAGTAGCGCGTGACGCGACTGTGGTCCTGCAGCTGCGCTTATAAATATATCGTGTGAAAATTAATAGTGGCGCCAACGACACGCCACTGCAACGCTTCTACAATACCGTGGTGAAGTGACTAAGTTCGTAATACATAGTGAATATATTTATCATCTTTAGGTATTTGCTGTATACACAACCTCTCGTGGGAACCCTCCTCACATTTCAAAATAATTAGTATCTATATAGGTATGAGGTACTTATTAATTTACTCATTAACCGCTTCGATCAAAATGTAACATTGCTATACGAAATTAGTTCTCGTGAACTAAGTTCACAGAAACTTGTTTCAGTAGTTTCGGAGTTAATAGGCAGGTAGGTGGATGCTTAAGATACTGGGGCTAGATTGCTATAACTTAAATTAGTATTTTGGGAGTTAGATGAACCTTTTTCAACTTTTCCTTGTATCAAAATGGTACGCTGTTCGGTAGGTAATTAATAAGTTTAAAAAAGTTAAGCTGTTCCATTACTACTACGAATCGAGTATATAACTAGAAATAGAGACGAAATAAGGAATATCCATTTTTGGCAACTCATCAGGCAAACGGGCCTTAAATCACTTTTAAATATCAACTCTCGTTTGCAGTGAAATCACAAATTTGAAAGCTGAAATATAAGCACAGCGCCAACAACTGACCTGTGTGATGTCTCCGTATATTCCAAAAATATTCTGTATTTATTGTAATAAAGATAATATCTTTAACTATGGGGGGCTGTTCCGTTCGGTGGTGTGGGAAAAACAAAAAAACATCCAATTACAAAACAAATTTTTCAATTATCGTCCATTATAGCAAAGCTCAAGTTAAACTGGTCGATTTGAAGTGAAACAACTGACGACACCCGTCAATTATTTCGAATTTGGGCTAGCCAATCGGAGCGCAGTTGTCACCGAAATGATTTGAAAGAATAGTTTTCAAACAAATTAAATGACATTTCGTCTCTATTTCTGGTTATATACTCGATGCTACTTCGTAACAGTGTGGAATAACATTAAAAGTGATTAAAGTATATTACCAACGTTAACTTGCATACAGTTACAGCATCTATATTTGAAATGTATCCAGTTATTCTGATAAATGTTACAGGGAGAATATTACTCATCTACTTTACAATAAGATTAAAAACTCTCTTAGGGTTTAAATATATAACAACATAGTTAAAGTAATTGATTTTTGTCAACACAATGGATTTTCCTAATAAAATAAAATTGTACAAATTGATCTATCTACGTAAAATACAATTGATTTTTTCCAAAAATCGTTTATCATAAAAGTGAAATGTAATCGGACGACGATGAGGGGCGACCCTACGTATATAGATAATATTTATCTAAAATATTAAAGCTTGGAGAATACACGATATTATATAGCCGCAGTGTACCTGAGGTTGTAATGTTAATCAAAGTAAGTTCAAAGGAAATTAATTACTAAGAGAGATTACTTTGAATACCTAATTTATGTACGCTACAAATTTTCTTAAAAAACCACATCCAAGAACTGATTTCCGAGAACTTTTCGAAAATAAAGAAAATGGTAGGTTTTAATGCGACTATAATGCAACCTAGCAGTTTTATAGATCTTGACTGGAGCAGTTGTGTACGTCGAGGGTCCTTGGAGACACCTCTTCATAGGGCACGACGTGGGCTGATGACAAGTCTTTTGCAACGCGTTCTGCCGCTCCCAACACTCGCAGTAAGTTCAGCCCGGCCAGTTTTCGTAACTCCTCTATACTCCAACCTTCCTCCATTAATTCCGCGAAAAGCAACGGATATGACGATACATCTTCCAATCCTTGGGGAGTGCTGTAAATTGTTGTTTAATTACACGTACTCCCTTGGGTAATTCAACTAGGTGAGTTGCGATACCGTTGATTATTTTAAAAGGACTTTGGTTCTATAATTTATTGAATCATGGAGTAAATGTACCTACCTATTAATGATTTCTCAAGCGATCAGTATGCTAATTATTATGTTAAAAAAGATTTAATGCGTATCCGTCATCTTTACTGATTGCAATATTATAAAAAACGCTCGCACAAGTCGCTCATTAATTTACCAAAATGGCTCCTTTTAGGCAACTGACTTCTCGTCGCCTGGAGTGAAAATCTCGCATATACGTTTTCACATGGTTCGTTTTTACTGATATTTGTTGAAGAAAAACTTATAAACTTTTTGCTTAAATAATATTAACGTATAGTATATATATAGTATCTGAAAGAGGTATAATTTAACTAATTAAAATGCTAACTACAAAACATTATTGCGTTTACTACATTTTATACCACATTTTTATCTACGTCCTGAAAAATTACATAGAAATCACATACGAGGTATTCACTCTAAGACGACGTTATGTAGGTACTTTGTAAAATTTAGCTTGATTAGTAGGTCAAATGAGAAACTTCATGAACCAGTGATGGGACATGATCAGTGAAACCGTGAACCGATATTAAAATATATCAAATGAGACTATGAAATCAAGTCATAATGTAATTCATTAATAGGGTCCGCCCCACAAATAATAGCGAAAAGGCGTGGTGCCACTAATTGTTAATTTCCAGTTCAATTTACATAGATATAACCGAGTATACCTACTGTTACTATGTAATATTGGTGAATTTATTGAAAAAAATTCACCAATATTACATAATTTATCCGAAAACAATACAAAGTAGCTCAAAACATGTAAGTATAATTTAGAAATTACCCCCAAACCACTTCTCGATTGGGTCACTTGATCGAATATATATTTTCGATGTGTCCTAACACAAACTTCTTTCAGTCTGACGTAACTTCACCATGTGAAGTTGTGAAAATAAATATTAGTACTATTTCTTCGCGCATTAACTCCACAGTGACGTATCAATGTTATAATATAAAAGTAACGGGATTTACTCGCGTAGTATTTTAGTCGGAAGCGGTCCGACTATTTTCGACCACAATCGATGGTCTTCTTCAGTGGTTGCATGCAACGTTCGCGACCGCGTCACGTCTAGCACGGCGCGCTGCGGCTCTGTGCGCGCGCGTCGATGACGCAGTCCGCAGTGGGGAACTCGGGGGGCTGATACGTTGCGTTAGCGCGTCCTGGAACTCTTCTTCGCTATTGCTGTCCATACGATTGTTGTCGGGAACAGTCCAGCACGCAGAGCTCACCACGTCGTTACTACTAACATCTGCAGCTGCATACCGAGCGCCATGAAGACACACGGCTTCCAGGTCGGTGGCAAGCTCCAGACTCCGTCTCTATTAAAATTTGGTCGCCTACTTATTTCAATAGCCTCTCGGATTTTGCGGGGCACAAAATACTTCTCCCGCGCTAAAACCTTAGCTTTATCAAACCGAATGTGTGACCAGCACCGGAGCTCAAAAAGTGATCTGCCACCACAGATCCATTGACATCTTGTTTCTTCATGGATCGAATATGCTCAGCTAGCCTAGTAGCCACGTTCCGTCTCGTTTCGCCGACGTAACACTAGCCGCAGTCCCAGGGAACCATATAGACACCGGGGACCCCCAGAGGGTCTCTGTCCTTTGGAGAGCGAAGCAATTATCGCAGCTGTGTGAGCGGACGGAATATTGCCTTGTTGCTGTACCTTCGGCGTCACAAGTTTCCAATCACATCGGTCACCCCCCTTGACATAAGGTAAGTACGCTACCGCTCTCTCTATCGATGCGGGTCGAGGCTTCGTTGATGCATTTGCCACACGCCAACTCTGTTTCCACTTGTAACCGTTACCATTCTACAGCAGTAGCGAAGAAGAGTTCCAGGACGCGCTGACGCAACGTATCAGCCCCCCGAGTTCCCCACTGCGGACTGCATCATCGGCGCGTGCGCAGAGAGCCGCAGCGCGCAGTGCTAGACGTGACGCGGTCTCGAACGTTGTACTCAACCCCTGAAGAAGACCATCGATTGTGGTCGAAACTAGTCGGACCGCTTCCAACTAAAATACTACGCGAGTAAGTCCCGTTACTTTTATATCATAATGTGTGATAGCCGCGTTAGTTTTCATAAAAAAGACGTATCAATGATTTGTGGATTTCAATTACCATATGTTGAGTGGTAAAGTAAATATGTAGTACAGACAATTATTTTATTTATTTATTTATTTTATTTTATTTATTTATTTTAAACACTAAGAATATTCGTCGTCTTAAGCTAATTTAGGCATCAAGCAAAATATTACTGAGTATAATTACTACTTTCTGGGATTTTTATTAACAATAGGTGATGATTGGTTGATATGTATTTGACATTAACAAAACTTTGTATGTATCTAGGTACTAATAGTGAAAAGTTACTCACTAGTTGATTCCGTCGTAGCCCGCACCTAATCCGACGCTGTCCACGCCGGCTATATCACGTATGTGGTTGATATGCGCTGCGGGTAAAGATTTTGTTATGTGGTAAAAGTATCGAGTTTTGTTTACACAACATCCTATTCTAACAACTTATTGGAAACGAAGCCATTCGCTCTGGGCACATGTGATGGAATCATAAAGTTTGCTTGTTACTAGGCCGATAATATTTTTTAAAAAAAGCTCTAGTTGGTTATGCGTTATTAACAATACTGTACACTTACAGTAGAAATGGTAAGGTATGCCCTGTTATTTATTATAAGCTGTACTTGCTTTCTGAATGTCTGTGACGTAGGTTTTTTATGGTAACTTACGAAAGATGATCTATTGCAAAACTGAGTATGAATAATATAATAAGAAATATACTGAGTTAAATAAACTTATCAACTCTCTAAAAAAATCAGATATAAACTTATAACGTAATCTAAGATTAAAGGACCTCTATTAGTATTCAAGCAAAACCCACCCAACCATCAGCTATACAAACTATTACTTGTATAAACTGCAAACTTGAACGGCATGTAAGCAAGGTACAATTTTCAATAAACAATTTTGAAACTTTGTATAACTATAGCTGAAGACCTGAGTAGGCAAACGTTACCAATAGCATCCTGAACGGTGGCAGTCTCACTGCAAGTGAGGAAGGACGTGTAGAAGTTGACCATGATGAGGCCCTTGTTGGCGGCGAGCAAGCGTAGCACGCTGTCGGGCACGTTGCGCGTCACATTGCACAGCGCGCGCGCAGACGAATGCGAGAAGAGCACTGGCGCGCGTGACACTGCTAGTGCGTCGCGCATCGTACGCTCCGACACGTGCGAGAGGTCTACCAGCATACCCAGTCTGTTCATTTCCTTTATCACCACCTGATGTAGACAATCAAGTGTTCTCTATCTGGTTTTCGCAAAAGAATTAAAGAGTTTACGCTAATAGGACAAATAAACGGCATCAGTTATTAAAGCTAGTTGTTAATTTATTTTAGTATTATTATGACCCAGACATCATTCTTATTATTATTTATTTTCTTACTTTATATTATTTAAGAGCATACTGCATACTGCCATAATTTTATTCTACTTACAGATCAAACACTTGTTATTTTTTTCAGTTTTTGTCAAATAGGCATAGTCATCTACCTCTTCTCAGGCTCTAGCTGAAAATCAGCGCTGTGCCTCTGCCCAGCATTAAGCTGAGCTGGCTAGCCTTTTATTATGTATTCAGTAATCTTTTTTTAAATTGTTTATTATTTAACTTAAATTTAAATTAATATTATATATTTTTTTGTATTATTTGAAACGTCCGAAGAAATGTTTCTTTCTTTCTTTCTTTTTTACATTGTATATCTGTACACATTTTATGTATAGGGAAATATTAAGTACATAGTAAAAACTTTCTAATACGTCGCAAAAAAATCGTTACGTATTTGAGATGATAGTAGTTCTTAATGCTTTTAATAATATTCCAAGAATCAAATTACGAATAAAATATTCCAACATCGATCGCTATTATATAACTCAATACGTAGGTAAGTAATGCGATGCAAATGCAGCCGGTACAGCAGTGGCTGTTCGTATATTTATCATAAAGTGAGACCTATTGTTTCAGCCACTATCCAACTTTGCAGTAACTTTGCTTTAATGCTTAATTGCCGCCTTCCCGGGTTTCTTTGTCAAAACGAATTGGAATCGAAACCAATAAAACGAATAATTAATGCTGCAATATAGTTTTACATGAATATGCATTTAAATTTTCACAATAACAAAAAATTGTGGCAGTTACATACTAATATCAATTTTAAATGGCTCAAGTCTTGCGTCTACATTTGCCTCTGCTGCTGCATGCTAGTGGTTTGAACAAAAGGAAATGTTCAGAAAAGTATCGCTGCAAGGAAAACAAAGACCTGCTCGGAGTTCATACAAAGCGAAATATTGCGGAGCCTGCAGGATGTTTATGATTATGGCACACTTACTCTATCCGACGTCTCAATCTGTACGGTTTCATCTTGAGTAGGTACCTGTTTCAAATTACGAGTACAGGGAATATGTTTTGAACCCAAAAGCCGATTGTTTGTTTATAGCCAGGCAGCGTTTATGGTTCCTATTTGCACATGGATATTGTATATCCATCAACTGATACACCGCATCATCGTCAAAAAATTAAATACAAAACAGATGTAGGAAATCAAGAAAGCCGACTAATTTAAAGTTAAACGGACCCCGATAAAGGGATTGCGACAATAAGTAAGATAATAAATCCACTCTTAACGAGCCACCTTTAATATAATCTGTGAAACAGATTACAAGTTTCCTAATCTTGCCCGAGTCTTACGAAAGAATTAAAAGGAAGAAAGATAAGTCGCTATTTTAGCCCAATAAGGAACTAAATAAACTTCGGAAGCTTCAATTTGTGTTTCATTTGTGTATTTTTAAATTGAAAACTTCATAAAAGGCCGAGGGGTTTAAACAAGTTTATTTCGCATGAAAATCTAAGTTTTTACTTGAGTCGACTGAAAAGACATGAAGCTAAAAACTTTGTTACATTGCAATAAAGACGGACCGTGCTTAAAAAAATTGAATGTAGTAGTATAACCCGTTAGGCTTTTTAACAAAGTACCTAGAGCATTTTCAGAGATTTCAGTTAAACTGAACTATAGATATAATATCGAGTTCAGATTGTTACGTATAGGAAATAAAACTATTTTTCCAGATTTATATCGCGTATATTTGTTTTTTCAAACAAATCAACGTTTCGGGTCCTTTACAGATCCCATGACCGAGTTAACCGTGACCATCTTAATTTGATTACGTGCTACCCAGCCTACCCAAGAAACACATATCTAATAACTAGGCACGACTATAACCTAATTCTTTTTCAGAAATAATTTTCATTATTAAACACAATCAATTTATCAATTTATATTCGACGGGAACATCAAAAACTTCGGATATTTTTGTTTACATTGCAATACACTCGGAAAGTGAAAAGTACCTTTCCAAAGGGTGTGAGTCCTCCTCGCAGTGAAGGTTCCGGGCGGTCGACTGCTGCACACTCGGCCCACGGTGTGTCGCAGGTTGAGGTAAGAGTCAGATAACGCACGCCGACCTGATACAGAGTCCGCAATACTCCCAAGGATCCGCCAATGGCGTGTCCACCTTCTACTCCGATCAACGAACAGACTCTATGGTTGGCGTGTGCTGATACTATATCTGAATAACCAGGAAGATAAAACGTAAAGGACAGTTATTATATTTTATATATGTATGTAAGTTATATAGGTAACACCCATAGAACTAACAAAAATTTTCAATCATATTTCAAGCGCACACTGTTTTTTTTAACCGACTTTAAAAAAAGAGAAGGTTCACAATTCGACTGTAGTTTTTGTATGTATGTTACGCGATAAAAGCATTTGTGAATCGATTTTCTTGATTCTGTTTTTGTTGGAAAGAGGGTACAGTAGTGGTCCCATTCAAATTTCAATATTCCACCTTTAAGGGTTGCACCTAGGGGATGAATACGGTTTCATGCACTTTCCGGTAATCGATTTCAATAAAACTTGGCAAATAAATGTTATTCCACGAACTTTTGCGGTCGATTTTTTAGTAGTTTTTTAGTATCTCTGGTCTGAGATTATTATGATACCAAATAACGGAACGAACAAATCGTGCGCCTGGTGGTAAGCGACACGCCTGTCCATAAAAGTTGCAGTGCCACTCTGAACCTTAAAACGCAGAGATCTGAGGGGCAGTGCTATTACGCCCGTCACCCTGAGACATAAAATTGACAAGTCCAATGTCCTATGTGCGTGCAATTTCAGCATCCTTTACCCTTATAAATCGGAACGCCTTATCGAATGCTCACTTACAAGTTCCACTGCTATCGTACTGTTGTAATGGTAAAATTAAAGTTCAGCAAAAAGTAATGTTTAATAATTAATTTAAAAATTATTATATTTACTTATAAAATGATGAGAGAGAGAGAGAGAGAGAGAGAGAGAGAGAGAGAGAGAGAGAGAGAGAA
>NW_020653337.1:13091288-13101773 GCF_003589595.1 Hyposmocoma kahamanoa
GAGAGAGAGAGAGAGAGAGAGAGAGAGAGAGAGAGAGAGAAATTGCGTGGATATAAGGGTGCTGGTTAACTTTTAATAATTCCCGAATAACATTTTTTTGTTGATTCTCCATACACACGCTGTTTTACTAGATATTGTCATGATAAACAAAGTAATATACCAACTGAAATACATGGCCGTACACTTCTGTTACATCCCTATAAAGTAAGGAGTAAATATGTACATTTTTTATATTATACAACGTTTTAATTTTTTCAGCGTCAAAGACGAATGTATATTATTAAAGTGAAGTAGCAAGTTTAATAATAGTAATATTGCACTCCCACATTTTAGTAGCTATAGTTCAATTAAAGGAAAGCAAGACTCAGCAAAGCTAAACGATATGAATGAGCATAAACTGTTGAATACTTTTTATAGGTAATTTGCAGGAGTTCTTCGATTATAATAAATGTACCTAGTGGAGTAAGCTAAATTTCTGTTCTCTTACAGGGCTTATGTTAGACCATGTTATGTAATACTTTTAAGATCTTACTGTACAACATGCTATGCAATAAATAAATAAAGTAACTTCGCAAAGGTTCTCAAATTCGCTTATCTTTATAATTTTGTAGGACTGTCTATCTGAATAATATTTAAGCTACTATGCCATTGAGCGCGAAGTGTAACGAACATACGTCATTGATTGCAATTCGTCCAGGGTAGTACTGCCACCTTACCTATTTCTCCCGCCAACCAGTAATATCAGCATTACTATGTTCCGGTTTTGAAGGGTAAGGATGCTGGTGAAATTACAGGCACATGGGACTTGTCAACTTAGTCTCAGGGTGACGGGCGCAGTGGTAGTGCCCCTCAGAACTTCGCGATTTAAAGCTCTGAGTGGCACTGCAACTGTTATGGACGGGCGTGTAGCTTACCATAAGGCGCACGACTTATACGTCTCGTCACTAGATATTATAAAAAACTTTTCAGTTTTTTTGTGTTCCTATGACAAGCAGTGAATAAAGAACCCACATAACACGTGATAAAGTTAGATACATATATCGCAACATAATATTATAAACAAGTTTATCTATATATCTTTAAGTTGTATACGGATATTTTTAATGGATAGCAGTATGTTTTTGCTAAAATAATTTTTCGCCGTCGGCAGCAGTGGAAAAGTTCTCCTGGCACATTTACAGTCTGATTTAAAAAAACAAGTTCTGTTGCCCTGTACTTTTTCGCACCTAACATTAATTTAAACTTTTAGGTGTGTCGATGATGGTGTTTTAATATGTTATGTGAGCAATTTTAATGTGTATTTTTAGCTTGATATGGGAAACTTTACTCATGAGTTTTTAAACAAATATCGGTGTACATTGTTTACCTTGTGGCTTTTTCCCAAGTAACATGTCGTATTTAGTACTTACCTAGCATTCACATAAGTGTACTTTACCTAATGTAAGGCTTTATTATTGAACAATAAAAAAAATATTATTATTATTATTACCTGAATTCCCGTTTTTGTAAAAGGTTAGTAACGTATTTCAATATTATATACGTGATATATACGAAGATTAATGGAAAAAATATACATTTATAACGGTGATGTTTCTTTCTAAATATTTAAATTAAATAGAAGGACAAAAAAAATTATAACGG
Organism: Hyposmocoma kahamanoa; assembly: GCF_003589595.1. Taxonomy (NCBI): domain Eukaryota; kingdom Metazoa; phylum Arthropoda; class Insecta; order Lepidoptera; family Cosmopterigidae; genus Hyposmocoma; species Hyposmocoma kahamanoa. The sequence goes on from NW_020653337.1 coordinate 13,092,930, forward strand.
ATGGAAAGGGATTTCACAAATCAAGAACTCTATAATTTATTGATTTGTGAAATAGTCATTAAGATAAATAAGTCAAAATAGGACTCAGGATCATTCATTTAAATCGAGTTCATTTAAAAAACGAGGACGTAGAAGGAAAGTCTCTAATGGAAATTAATTTTAACCATTTTAAGAGTTTTTTTTAATGTAGCGGAATCAAGAAAACGAGTTTTTCATGCAAATAGCGGGGATGGTTTTGCATCCTCTCTTTAGTGAATTACAAAAAATATAATTAACTGCTGCCTTGCTGCTGTAGCCGGAATATGAGTTATTTATCTAGTCCGAACGTAAATTTCTACAAACTGGATTTAAGTTCGGATTTTGGGATTTGTGCTACACGAGTTTAAGCTCCAAGTACTGAGAAATGAGTATTATAAAAACCATGATGTAAAGGACAAAAAGAAAAATCAATTTCTGATCGAACGAAACTCCCCCAAAGCTCAAGAATTTTGTACAAAATGACACCCAAAGTGTATCGTAAAGGAATTGCTGCTTGACTTGATTTCAACCTTTCGTGTAAAGTCAGACATTGTGGCAATTATCATACATAGGTTAACAAAAGTCTTCAACTAAATTGCCTTTCGGTTGTACAGATTTGTATTATAGTTCTATAATAAATTCTAGGTTGTACGCTGGGGTATACACACGATTGTCATTATATTTTTATGATGATGACAAAAATCTAGTTATTATTATGTTTACTGATACGTAGCTTACTAGTACTAGTGACATGCTTGTATATATTACGAGTGAATTTCTATTGCGATTGATATTAATGGATGCAAAATACCTTACACCTAATTAATTAGTACTTGTGTAAATTTTAGATTACTTGACTCTACCTATTTCGAAAGAACAATGGCAAAATTATAGTTAAAAGAATTCGTTGGCGTCTTCAAATGTCTTAATTACAAGTTTGAATAAAATAAATTCATTAGGTGTTTCAAATTATAACAGCGGCCTATTTAAGTCTGGAAATAAATTCATATTTCAAACAAACTCTAATGGCTAATTAGTATGTAACCGGATATCTACAATTATCAGTTTTTTAGTTTCTTAACGTTAAGCGACATCTAGCTTACAAAAAAGGAATTTCAGTACATACGATGGATATGGTCCACATTTAGATCACTTAATATCAAATGTACTGATTCGACCGTTTTGTAGTAATCTAATAAAATATTAACTACTTCATTACAAAAAATAAAGTCGATAATTTCTTCACACACTCACGGCACCATTCAGCTTCTATTAACTCTGTTTAAGGCTTCTGTAGTTTATTTTGATATAATAATACACCGAATATATTTTATACTATTATGTAACACATAACCTCCAAAACTCCTAACTGGAATATCTTTAATTCCTGACTTCTCAGAATAAGAAACCCAAAACAAAATTTGTTCAGGTGTTTCAACTCTATATTTTGACATATTTTTTCATAAACAGACGCATACTAATTATGTCAACAAAAAATTATATGGGGGTTCTTGGGGGGCGTGGTCCTTTTTATTATTTAAATATACGAGTATATTACCGTGATAATTACCACTTGGGTTCCACCTGTATATTTAAATAGCTCAGTATTCTTTTCAATCGACATAAAACATTTAATAAATATATGTTTACATTTAAATAATAATGATAAATGACTAAAAAGGTTTTTGCTTACTAAAACCTTAATAACCTGTTTATTGGGCAACTTGTGGAGATTTGTAATTAGCACTGTCACCTGTTACATAACTTATATTTATTGATAAAAATTTACTGTAAGTCTTCCAAATAATATTATAAATAAATAAATAATATTGCTACATAAAGTAAAAGTGTAACGATATACACAGCGTGTTTTTTAGTTTTTTTACTGGATGAGTGAGAAGAAATCCGAAACAGTTGCAGGTACAGAGAAACTATGGTAAAGTAAAATTTTTGGTTCATTGTCAATTTTCCGTAAAAATTATTTAATGTAACAGTAACTTATTTTTAAGCAAATCGGCTCAGTTTCACGTTATTATAATTTTATTGTAAACAAAGAAAAATGTGGACAGCAAACGGTAAAAATTCAAACTTTTTATGCGATTGATACAATCTAAATATTTATTGCTTCGTTTAATAGAATATAAAATCTCCATTTTGCTCTATGCAGAATCGGACACGTTTCAATACACCTCTAGTACTTAGCTTTTGACAAAGACATCTGGTAAGTGTTGTTTAAAAAATAAAGTAACTAAGACACCACTCAACTCACTTCGACTGGAATTTACCCTACAATACTTAATATTCAATACAAAAATCAATATGAAATGAAAAACCATTCAAAAGTCGTTGAAAACCAAATACAAAGATCCGACTACAAGTCCGCTGATTCGTTCCGTGGCTTAGTTGGTTAAAAGGTAAAAACGTACCTAAGACAGTTTCCTTATATCTGGTAAAGTTTAACATTTCGCCATTGGCCAGTTAAAAAATACACTGCTTAGCTACTCAGTTTTTAGCTCCGGTAAGGTATAAAATTATTATTGGACCGTTGAAGTTGTCTTTTTATTCGGATGCCAGAACTCTTTCTGGTACTCTCGATAGCAATGAATAGGGTCACATTATTTTAATGAACTCTTTTCTTTTTTTTAAATGAATTTGAAATGAATAATGTGGTCGTATTATTTCCTACCGATTTTAGTTTTTTTTTAAATAATCTCCAACATAATATCGAATGAATCAGAAATAGACCGGGACCTTAGTGTAAGTTTTCAAATATGTAAATTTAACTATCGCGTTTGCGGTAAGATTTTAATTTAAACCTTATAAACATATGTTATTAAGATCTAATTAAAAATCTTAACGCAAACGCGGTAGTCAAGTTTGAATGATTTCAAATTTACACTCACACATAGACCTCTGAAATAACTGCATGCCAAAAGACACTATCATTGTGTGAAAATACATGTTATCATATGTATATGTCAAATTTCTAAATCAGGTTTCTTATAATAAATTGGGAATATGCGCCATACATTCCCACATAGATTGAGACGGTTGTCGTTGAGAAAGTTCGCAAGGATTTCCATAAACATGGAATACACAAATTTTAGCAATCGAGTAGATATTCCGAGTGATTTAATTTGCCAAATTTATAAAAAGTACCTACTACCATTGTACATATTTATATATATTATATGAAATTATCAATGCTCCTATGTCGTGATAATTCTCTTATATTGTACCTACAACAGTACCAAGCAATTGTACCTATTGCCAGATCAGAATTATTATTCTTTCGATCGTAATATCTATTTCCTTTTGTGCTTCATATTTCTCTGTAGCTGAGTTATGGACCCATTTGACGTCAGTCTCTTATAATTTGTATTTTCTTTTCCTATTATTTTATGGCGTATATTTATATAATATTGATTTTTTTAAATAGTTTATTTAGTCAAGACTTAATAATAAAGACTTACCATCAGCAGAGGTGCAAAGCGTGAGCTGCGGTTGATACTTGTCGGTGAGCCTTTGAATGAGGTCGATCTGCTCGAAAGTCAGTTGTACTGCGTCACGGTGTTGCGCGTCGCACGGTACATACGCCGCCCAGAACTGTTGACATAATTAGAAAACGTCACGTTTATACGCCTATGCATCAAAATTAAAAAAAAAAAACTAAATATTCACATTCTGTAATATACTCACAATCCCAGTAGACACAATGTCTATACAGAACAACGTAAACTTCAATAGGGATCGTTGCCTTGGACTTTTTACTTTAAAATGCAGTCATGTTAAAAGAAACCGAGATCTTTCTAATGAATAAGGTCTTATAACGATCAGACGTGAAATGGCGTGGGAGGCAAGGTAGTATCTCTGAACTCTTTGCACGTTACAGCCCCAAACTCATCTGGACCAGCGAAATGTGTACCTATAAGAAAGGACCGTTGTATTCCGTAATCCAAATTCTGGTAAAATTACAGGCACATGGGACTTGTCATCTCATGTCTCAGGGTGACGGGTGCAGTGGTAGTGTCTCTCAGATCTTTGCAATGTAAAGCTCTGAGTGGCACTGCAACTGTTATGGACAGGCGTGTAGCTTACCATCAGGCGCACGACTTGTTCGTCCCATCATTTGATGTTATCAAAAAATTCAGCTTTTGAGTGTCATACTGCGCGGTTAGGTACCATTAGGAAATGACTAAATGTGTTTTTGCAACATATTACATTCTGTTACTTTACGGAACCTAAACGTACTTTGATGTCTCTCTCTGTTTAATCTGTTGCCACTCTAACGGTGAGTGCGTCCCTTACATTGTGGTTCGTTCTCTCCGGTCTTTGACATCCGCTCTGATTAAATAACACGCACGGCTAGCTGGCTGCGTAACCCGCAGACAACCCCGCGGCCCGCATCCCCGAAATACGCTTTGCCGCCCTGGACGAGGGGGCCATAATCACCCCCATAGTAACTACCTACCCACAGATTTAAATTATCATCTAAGTAATAACTTTGGAAATATTGAATGAATATATAGGCACCTAACAATGTTAAACAATTAGGAGATACAAATGCTGTGAGAATTAACATAAATTATGAAATAATGTTATGATATAGTTATATTAAGCGACTGAATAATAGCCACTACAAATCAGCATGTTTATTATTCTGATTCATTCATTCAGAGTATTCATACTGGATTTAAAATGTATTTTAACTGCGAAATCAAACTCAACATGCAAATGAGATATACACAGTTGAGGCCAATGTTGCCCGAATACTAAATACATCCCCTGTCTGTGCTCGTAGAACACGAGTACGAAGCACATACATACATAAAGAGCATGTCCAAAGAAAATTGAAATTTTATAATGGGAATCTCAGCGATGAAATACGTGAGGAAACTCGACTGTTAAGGGAATGGAGGTATTTATGAGTGGATTTGAAAGCTATTGGAACCATTTTCATAAATTTGTGAGGTTTGGTTAGAAAAATAATCGATTCTTACCTATGAATCGACATTTGCACGGTTTAAGTTTGTAAAAGATCCGAAAGCGACGATTCATGATGGAAGGAAGGAAGATAAAATAAGTTTTGTCGAAATTTTATAACGACATTTATGTCCCTAGAACAGTTACACGACTTTTGGATAAATAATTTTGTTATATCCGCGACAGAAATAAAAAATTACAACAAAGGTTAAATGTAGGCCGACTTATTCTAAGTACCTACAGCAAACACAAACAAATTAAACTATAAACCATAAACGTGAGGAAACTACGTAGTTACTCTGCGAAGATAATCGAATGTGACAGCAGTCGAATGACTTGATGTATAACAAAGCTTCAAAAAGAGAGAAAAAGACGTATGTATATATAGATATACAGACGCCTAGTCTATAACCATGTATTGAATTGTTATTTAGGAGTAAAAATAAACGAATTATTATTAGTTCTATAAAGTGCCATGAGCAACCAAATCAAACAATTTTTGTTATACAATTCTTACAATATTATATTAATAAAATAGTAACTTCCCACACAAATTGAACAAAAAACGAACGTTAGCACTAGAAACTACATTTTTTTGAAGTTATTTGGCTAAAAGTATTTCGAAAGCGCGATCATTTACGGTTATTGCGTTCAAACTAGCTTTGATGAAATATAATACTGGATCTATAATCAAAATAGACAGTATTTTGATTTTGATGATTTTGACGAAAACTATCTTACCTGAGCTGCAACTCTTCCTTGCTTCAATCGCGGCAAATCCGTGTGGCTCCATGAACTGGTGGCCCACGGCGATATTGTCCGCAAATCTTCGTCGAACCTAAAATGGAATCGTTGATATCACACAGCAGATCTACCGAGAACTTGGAAATGTTATCTGCGTTTCAAATATACGTAATTTAATATTTTCGAGACAAGTTCCGAGATATGATAGTTAGCTAGCGTTCTAGACATTATAAACTTGGATAACTCTGTTTTTTTCTGCTTAGGTATATTTTTCCATATGTCTGCCTAACTTTATTTAGTTTTAGAAAGTATTTTTTTAACATTTTTACATATAAAAATAAGATATTTCGTAAGACTACAACGAACTTTAAAATATAGGATAAGGAATCGAGTTAGTTCTAAACTAAGAGATACTCAATGCATGCCTGTCGTTTGATAATTCGGTCACTTAATCTCAAATTACTCTCAAGGCAGTCTTATTTGTTTAATAGATACTTACTTAAAATCCTTAATTCTGTTATGTAAAAATTTTCTTATGTTCCAAGGTAGATCGTTGTGTCCGTCGACTAGGGGTGTTTCATGCAGAAGCCTTTCGGCTAGTCGGAGACGCTCGTGCAGGGGCGCGCCGGGTGGGGCACGCAATGCCAACGGCCCGGCTACGCATGCTGTGCCCGCTACGAGCACGAGTACCGCCACGCAACACCATCGGCGGTGCCAGACTGAGAACCCTGGGTATGGACGAGAGCTGGTAATCCGTATTTACAGCATCAACCCATGTTGTACGTTTTATGAGTCTCCCCCTAAGAAGAGGTATAAGGCATAATCCTCTACGAAGGCGGGCGTATATCCGTTACTTAGCAACTGATATTGTTTTAACTTTCCATTATTTGTTATAATTCTTAATACAAAGATCGAACACTCAGAAAAAATTCCTTCGATCCGGCCGGATTCGAACCGACGTCTTCTAGCATACCGTGCCAGACGCTATGCGTATAGCGTCGATCTTTGTATTAGTAATTATAGCGAACTAGTGGAGTAATTTCACATAAAAAATAATTCAATATCAATTCAGTAAACTTTTAATTCTATTATTTGTTAACCAACTTCAAAAAAGTAGGAGGTTCTAATACATGTGTATATACATATATATAATTTCTTATACTTTTTATAATAAAAAAGAAATCAATTTGGATTTGGTGATATAGGTACCGGTGGAATAACATAGAAACTAAATACCCCTGTATGTATTCGATACTCGATACGTTGATAACAAAGTCTGGTAGTTAAGTGTATCAGGTTTAAAATAGTGCGATTATACTTTATTATAAATCATTCTTGTTTTAATGGAAATGGTAGAACTATATTATTCGGTCAGCGCTCGAAACAAATTAGTGTGCGAAACACGTGCTTTAATTACAGAGTTTGAAGGTGCTGTAAGTTTTATAATTTTGTCTGATGTTGTGACTGACTATTGAAAAATAAAACAGTCATTTGTTTTTACAAAGAAATAGATATGTATTTACATAATAAAAATAGGCAATTTTAATGTACATACTATGAGTGTGAAGGGTGCATTGAGAGAGTGTGGGTGGTATTTTTACATACACATCATACAAGCAAGAATATGAATTTGGTATACTGTAACTAGTAGGTAATGTGTAGGTAATCTGTGACTTAATAGGTTCGTTTATGTATCACTAAGATAAGTTAACAATTTACATAACCTTAAGTAAGTTATAAGAACAAATAAAATAGAAGTATATAAATCCATTTATTGGTTTTCTACAGCTGCGAGGAACATTAAAAATCGACGATGTAAGAAAGAACGCAGTGTACTAGTTAAAATTGGTGTTGCCGACACCTAGTACCCATAAAATACAAAGAGAGTTACAAAGTGCTACATAGCCATTGTGAAGGTCGTAAAGACAGTAATGGATCACTATTTTTCATACAATTGGAACGTTTCTCCCAGAAGTGAAAGTTACTTGGTTTATATGTTTGTTTGTGATACGTTCACGGGCCAGTGCCTTTGAATAGGTCTACGAACAGTCGCGTAGTAGTTCTGGATAGATGAACAGTGATTACGGAGTTCGGACTCCGGACAAAGTTCACGTATAATTTGCAAACGATCTGGGAAATACGTTTAAGAAAAGGATGTTGATGTTAGTGGTCATTTGACATCGTCGATCGTATTTAAAACAGCCGTGTTTTTTCAAGTAATATGACCCGCATGGTATCTAATAGGTTGCATTCGCATTAGCGGAATAACCTCAAAATCAATTTAGGTCAGCGATCGGTCGTTACGAGGCTTCCGATAATCTTGCTGTCAAACGCAAACTCGATCACCGTACCTAGTGGATACGTCGGCTTATGGGACTTATGGGCTCTGCACTTGGCCGTTTCTCGTTATATTCCAATATGCACCACGAGATGAAGTAAATCCTCACTAATCATAAATTAATTTAGTTTTACTTCCAGGGAAAACACGCAAAACCGTGCAAAAACAAAACAACAAACAGGTCGCGGTTGGTTGTGCAAATATTTACACATTTATTTCTATAGTACTTATTAAGCAGTTCGCTGCTTTCGACTATTTGTGCCGTTAGAATAAATCAATAGAATTTAAATCAAACCTTTGATGTGGTTATTTAGTCCAATATTTATAAAATAAATACATTTTATGTTAATATTTTTTATAGTTAGTACTTTCCACAGACCACATAAGTATTTTCTGAGTGTATGTTCACCCAGGGTACTTGCAATGGATAATATTGTTCATTGAGGAGAGAGAAGTAACAGAAGAAATTTAATCAAAAATAAATACTCGTACCTATATATTAATGGTTGGTTTTCAAATGTAATAGTATACGTTTGAAAAGTTACAACGATATTTTAAATAATGCAAGTACAATGTGTGTGAAGCAGGCATAATTAGTTATGTCGATTACTGGCAATACATGGAAAAATTATGAAAAATAGTGTTACTATTATGAAACCTTCAAAAATATCGTAAAAATACACACACACACACACACACACACACACACGCGCGCACACACACACACACACACACACACACACACACACACACACACACAC